>NC_069500.1:974361899-974494399 GCF_027579735.1 Bombina bombina | reverse complement strand
ATCCCCCTATAATAGCTATAACTAAAAACAAACTAAAAATTACTTCCAAAACTATTCAGCTTTGATATTAATGAGTTTTTTTTGGGTTCATTGAGAACATGGTTGTTGTTCAATAATAAAATTAATCCTCAAAAATACAACTTGCCTAATAATTCTGCACTCCTTGTACATATAAAAAAATTTTTTAGAATGATTCTTATTTCTATGGAAAGTTATTTGAACTTCAAGAAACTATAATTATTCAATGTAATGACAATTGTAACATATCAAATTAAGTTTTTATTAAAGAAAAAGAGTGATTGTTTTGTCTTACACTCCTTTTTGGATTAGCAGCTAAGAAATATATCATAGTAACTGAGTGATTTTCCTATAACCAATCAAATTCAAGGTGTATATGGATGCAGCCAATAGCAGTCATATAAACATTACTTACGGTTTCCTACATGTAGACAAACAGATAGATTACGAGTTATGCGCGCTATAGGGAAATAACAAAAAGTTGCGTTATTTAACCCCCTATAGGGCAGCCATTACAAGTTTTTCAAAAGCCGGCTTGTGCATGCGATATGGTGCTTTTAAGCTCCATACCGCACATAAAACAAGTTTTGACGTGCTTGTGCACGCTTCAACCCTAGGGACATCAATGGGGAGAGCGGGTCAGAAAAAAGTCTAACACCTGCGATCGCTGAAAGAAAAGCTCCGTAACGCAGCCCCATTGATGTCTATGGGGAAAAAAATAAGGTTTAAACCTAATACCCTGACATAAACCCTGAGTCTAAACACCCCCAATCTGCCCCCCACCGATATCGCTGCCACCTAAATAAAACTATTAACCCCTAATCTGTCGCTCCCGATATCGCTGCGACTATACTAAAGTTATTAACCCGTATTGCCCCTGCACCCCAACATTGCCCACACAATAATAAATCTATTAACCCCTATTCTTCCGCTCCCTGACAATGCCACAACTAAATAAAGCTATTAACTCCTAAACCTCTGGCCTCCCACTAAATAAATCTAATAACTCCTAAACCGCCAGTCCCCCACATCGCAAAAATCTAAATTAAACTATTAACCCCTACACCTACCCCTAAACCTAACCCTAACCCTAAACCTAACACCCCTTTTAACATAATTAAAATAGAGCTAAATTAAAGTTACAATTATTTACTAATAATACCTATGTAAAACAAAATAGCGTACTTACTTACCTGTGAAATAAAACCTAAGCTAGCTACAATATAACTAATAGTTATATTGTAGCTAGCTTAAGTTTTATTTTTATTTCACAGGTAAGTTTGTATTTTATTTTAACTAGGTAGACTAGTTAGTAAATAGTTATTAACTATTTACTAACTACCTAGTTAAAATAAATACAAACTTACCTGTGAAATAAACCCTAAGCTACCTTACACTAAAACCTAAAATTACAACGAAATTATCCAAAAAAATAAAAATTATTCCCAAAATAAAAAAGCCTAATCTAGAAGAAACTACCAAGGGCCATTAAAGGGCGCCTTCTGGGGGCCCTTAAAATGGCCTTTTGTAGAGCATTGCCCTAAAGTTAACAGATCTTTTGCTACAAACCCCCCCAAACCCACAAAATAAAAAGAAAGTAAAACCTAATCTACCCATTGCCCTGAAAAGGGCATTTGTATGGGCATTACCCTCAAAAGGGCATTTAGCTCTTTTGCTGCCCAAGCCCTAATCTAAAAATAAAAACCCACCCCAAAACGAAAAAAAAAAAAAAATACATTACATAGAATAACAAACAAATTATCAAAAATTATAAAAATTATTCCTATTCTAATACCTATTTTAAAAAAAAAACACCCAAAAATAAAAAACCTAATCTAGAATAAACTACCAATGGCCCTTAAAAGGGCCTTTTGTAAAGCATTGCCCTAAGTTAAAAAGCTCTTTTTCTGAAAATCCTAAGCTACCCATTGCCCTGAAAATGGCATTTGGATGGGCATTGCCAAACCCTAATCTAAAATACAAACCCACCCAAAAAAAAACTTAAAAAAAGCCTAACACTAACCCCAATGATCCACTTACAGTTTTTGAAGTCCCGCTTGAACGATCTTCATCCAGGTGGTGAGAAGTCTTCATCCAGATGGCCTCTTCAATCTTCATCCCTGCGGCGAAGTCCTCTTCCAAGCGGCGAGAAGTCTTCATCCAGACAGCCTCTTCAATCTTCATCTGCATCTTCTATCTTGATCCCAACGGCACGGAGCGGGTCCATCCTGAAGACATCTGGTGCGGAACAATGCAAGGTACGTGATTCAAGATGGTGTCCCTTGCATTCCTATTGACTGAAAAATTTGAATCAGTCAATAGAATGAGAGCTGCTTAAATCCTATTGGCTGATTTGAACAGTCAATCAGATTTTAGTAGCTCTAATTCCTATTGGCTTTTTCAATTTTTTTATCCAATAGGAATGCAAGGGACGCCATCTTGAATCTCGTACCTTGCATTGAAGATTCAGTGTACAGCGGTTACCATATGAAGAGGATACTCCGTGGCGGATGTCTTCAGAATGGATCCACTCCACGCCGCCGGGATCAAGATAGAAGATGCCTCCTGGATGAAGATTGAAGAGGCCGCCTGGATGAAAAATTCTCACCGCTTGGATGAGGACTTCACCACCGGGATGAAGATTGAAGAGGCCATCTGGATGAAGACTTCTCACCGCTTGGATGAGGACTTTGCTGCCGGGATAAAGATTGAAGAGGCCACCTGAATGAAAACTTGCCGCCTGGATGAAGATCGCTGAAGCGGGACTTAAAAAACTGTAAGTGAATTTTGGGGGGTTAATGATAGGTTTTTTTAAGGTTTTTTTGGGTGGGTTTTGTTTTAGTTTAGGGTTTGGGCTTGTAAAAGAGCTAAATGCCCTTTTAAGGGCAATGCCCATACAAATGCCCTTTTCAGGGAAAGGGGTAGCTTAGGTTTTTTTTTAGAGTTAGTTTAGTTAGTTTTTTTTTAGTGGCGGCGATATAGTGGCTAATAAGTTTAATATATAGTATTTACGATGCGGGAGGGCATCGGTTTAGGGGTTAATAGGTAGTTTATGGGTGTTTAGTGTACTTTGTAGCAGTTTAGTTATGAGTTTTAGGTTACAGATTTGTAACGTAAAACTCATAACTACTGCTTTTAGCTGGCGTTATGGATCTTGTCGTTTTAGGCTGTAACAGGTTTTTTAGCCTCACTGCAAAACTCGTAATGGCAGCGCTATGGGAATCCCATGAAAAAAATTAATTTTTACGAGTGCAGTAGTGACATTGGGTTACAGGCTAAAAGACTTGCGGTACACCTATACCGACAAGACTTGTAATGGCTGCGGTGCTGTTTTAACTCTGAAAATGCCATATATTCAGCGTTAAAAGGCGAACGCGCAACTCGTACTCTTGCTGGATGTTTTGAATACACTCAAAAGGATTGGTGGAAATAACTGTAAAAACAGGAAATGGTTAATATCATGAAACTAAATTAAGATGAAAATAAAATGTAAAACAAGGAATATTAATGCTTTTTTTAGATATTGATAGCATACAGTTTTTTTTACCAATTAAAAGGAAATTTAAGTAAAGTTTATTAAAATATTGGTTTATTATTTGCAAAATATTTACATACAAAACATGTTTAACACATTTGCTTTTATCTGGTCTTCTTTGCTGACCAGCAGATAAAGTTATAAGGAATGCATAATTTGTGTGACAAGCGTCCTGTCTGTTTTAAAACTTTCGTCTGCACGGTCCTCTGGGGTTAAGGAAAATGCTTCAATTAAGTCAGTTTTAAAGAGTCCTAGGGCCTTTTCTTTCAGTTCATGGTCATTTTCCAATAAGCTAGGTACTGTAAAATACATCATTTTTAGCACAAACTTCAGACAACAATAAAGTATGTTTCAGATCTAGCAGTATCCTTCATTAGTAACACACAATTGCTAGCGCTATTGTAACAGCAGTACATATATATATTATCAGAAGGCTCATGGTAAGCTTAAATACTTTCATTAAGAGAGAAAATTCTATTCTACTCCTATGCATACTCAGACCCAGAGAACCTTAAAGGGACATGAAACCACATTTTTTTTTCTTTCATGATATAGAAAGAGCATGCAATTTTAAGCAACTTTCTTATTTACTTCTATTATCTAAATTGCTTTATTCTCTTGATATCCTTTGCTGAAAAGCATATCTAGATAGGTTTAATAGCTGCTGATAGGTGGCTGCACATAGATGCCTTGTGTGATTGGTTCACCCATGTGCATTGCTATTTCTTCAAATGATAGATAAAGAATGAAGCAAATTAGATGTAAATTGGAATGTTGCTTAAAATTGTATTTTCTATCTGAATAATGAAAGAAACATCTTGGGTTTAATGTCCCTTTAAAGGGACAACAGAAGGGCAACTTGATTTAAACTAAATCTTTCCCAGGGGCTGCATGTGGTATCCCATATGGCAGGGTAGTGACTGCACAAAATTTAAATCAAAGTCCTAAATACATACAATTTATCACTCTTCCCAGCACTTTGTCACAAAAGGTACATTACAGAAAAAGCAAACAAAAATGATACTTGCATTGTAATATTCCTATTTATGTATTTGTTGGTAATTCAATTTTGAGTTTAATGTTTTTGTAAGTTAAATGGCTGGACAAAGAATTTGTTAACCACAAAATAAAATGGTGAACTTGTAGCAGCTTGAGCGCCTTTGTAAGCTTTCCTCCAGCAACCCAGCCTCTAGCACCTCAGCTTTAGTTCCCTTTAATTATTAGCTCATGTATCCCCCATCTGTCTTATGCTTATATGGTTTGAGTGCAGTCTGTAAATGTTTTGCCTAAAGAGGGGACCCACCCAGTAGTCTCGATATCAAGTGCTTTATTTATATCTAGTTGCACAATAAAGTTAGACATGTAACTCACTTTTGCCTACATTGCACACCACTCAATTAGGCACTGTATAAGAAGGCACAGAGTGCTGTACATTGTGTTTTCAAAAAATACAACACTTAGGGGCCACTTTAACAACTATAGCGGATCATGTCCGCCCCACATCGAAAAATGCCGACAGCATACGCTGTCGGCATTTATCCTTGCACAAGCATTCCTTGTGAAATGCTTGTGCAATGCTGTCCCCTGCAGCTTTGTGGCCAATCGGCTGCTAGCAGGGGGTATAAATCATCCTGATCGTATCCGATCGGGATAATTGCTATCCGCCACCTCAGAGGTGGCGGATGAGTTAAGGAGCAGCGGTCTTAAGACCATTGCTTCTTAACTTTTGTTTCCGGTGAGCCTGAAGACTCACAAGGAAACGGCTGCATTCGCAGCTTAATAAATCGGCACCCTGGAATGCAGAAAATAAGTCCAATTGTTTTCGGCTGAATTTGTACGTATTTGGTCGCTCGGCAGTGAAAGAAACAGGAGAGAAACAAATACAAGTATACACCCTTTAATTGATTTTGTTTGTTTGTTGCTAAAACAAAGGAGCAGGAAACAGATGAGAGGGGCAATGAGCTGATATTGTTTGGCTAATCAGCTCATTTGTTTGCAGTAATGTACAGAGTATCTGGCCAATCATGCGTCCAATGTCCCCTGTCCAATCCTGCCAGAATAGTACTCATAATTGAAGTTAGGGACCACCAGTCAGTTGGTTTTCTTCTTCTGCAGTATTCTGCATGCTATGTGTGCAGAATCAGATTCAGAAATAAAATGTTTTCTTGGAGCGCACTGCACACAGTGGTCATTGCATTCATTTTTATCCATTGAGCAAAGATTTTTGTTTAAATTTTTTTAGTTAATTCTGAATCTGAGCATCAGTTTTAACATTTAGGGATAGATTACAAGTGGAACCCTAACTTTAGAACATAGAAATATCAAACTCACGTTAGCTAGAGCTCATATTACGAGTTTAAAGTAAATGCAAACGCATGAGTAAAATCACAATTTATTGTCATTAGTTTATTGTGACTGAAGACCTATATGACAATATGTTTGACTGCAAAGGGCTATAAATGTATTAATATACCTGAAAACATGAAACATAATTTGTATCCATTTTAATATTTAGTAATATGTTAAACTGTGTATTAACTGTAAATATTTTACATTCCAATGTTCTTCACATAAAAGAAAATGTTCTATGTATTTTTAAATATATATTCCTATCTATACATCTGTATATATCTATACCTGTATGTATTCATATAGATATTATATAGATATACAGTATATTTTACAAACATATCATATATATATATACAGTATATATATATTTAAAAATAAAGAAAATATTTTCTTGTATGTGAAGAACATTGGAATGCAACATATACATAATTTATGTCAGATATAGTGCACTAGGTTAAACACAGTTGGTTAGCGTACAAGAAATGTGCTAGATTTTTTTTGTTTCTTTGCATGCTCCACTGAAGTCTATGGGGAGAAGAAGTTAATGCGGTTGCAATATCCGAACTCCAACTTATAGTGCGCGCCAGGTTTCTCTCTCGCTCTAACTTTTTATTTTAAATGACAACTTGCAATATATCTGCGATATCCGACGAGTGCAAAAAGATAACTTCTAGGGAAGTTTATGCTCAAGTGGGAGCACTAAATAGTGTGCCACTTGTAATCTGGCTCTTAATATTTATTGCAGTATTACTGCTTACATTTGCTCTATACTTTGTCATCTAAGAACATGCTTTTCACTTTAAAAAAATAAATAATTTCTTAGTGATCTTTTATATTGTAATGGGGGAATGATACGGATAGTAAGTGAGCTCCGGCCTTGCCTTGCTCTCGGGTAGATGATTATTCTTATATTTCAAAAAGTTCACACCAAAACACAGCATATATTCCCATAAATAGCCTTTATGTATGTCAGAGAAAGATAAACAACAAATATATATATATATTATTACCAGCACTGCCACTACAAGTGTAGAATCTGTCTGCTTCTACTTTTCCAATGAGTCAAAGTGGGAAAAGCACTGTTGCCTCTGCTACACAGAGCCAAATATAAGAAACACAATTTTCCCCCCTAGTTTTAAACTATCAGTCTCCACCTGCATTTTCTCCATCTCCGTCACAACCTTCAATCTCCAGATGCACTGCAGCCAGTTACTTCAACAGCATCAACCACTACCCATAGTGCAACCTTTGCTACTAGTGCAATAACTGTCGGTCACTAGCAGTTCCTCTGTCACCACCACCACCATTAAAAGTTCCATTATTAACACCACCACTAGCAGTTCCACCAGTTCTGCCAGTATGATAGTAAAAAGTGTCTCAAGGAGGGCAGAAACAGATAGGAATGCAACATCTAAAATCACGAAGGAGGTGGCAGCTGCATCACATTGCTCACAGTTGTGTGACCACTTTGTTAGTTTCGGAGGTTGGTGTTTTGTTTAGTGTAAATTGTGTGGCAAAGAAAGTAGCTGTGGGAGAGTATTAGGTAAAATCACTAGCTCCAGTGTAGGATGTCATGGAGAATGTGAGATAAACATTGTGAGTCTGGCTGAAGTCATAGGGGTAGATTTAACAAGGGCTGAATGTTATGAAGCAGCGGTCTAAAGAGCGATGTTCCATAACTTGCCCGCTGCCTCTGAGGCTGCTGTCTTCAATACGCCAGATCCTATACGGTTGGGCTGATTGACACCCTGCTAGCAGGGGGCGGCATTGCACAAGCATACGCTGTCGGCATTCAGCGCATCATGTCGGATAGACATTGGTAAATCTACCCCATAGTCTTGTTCATATACCTCTTGAGCAAGATGCATGCCTTACTTAAAAATTGTGAAGTGGTTCCTGGTCATGCACTAAGTTGTGATGCAGCAGCACCTGTCAGGAGGCTGAAAGGTTACATACGGAAGAATTTGGAGAAATCCTCTGAACTAATGCCGACCACCTTGTATAATCCCAGAATTAAGGGAAATAATAGCTTTGCAACTTGGAGGGAAAAACTGATTTGCAGGGTGTGTGTGGTCCAAGAAAAGGAAAGGATGCTATGTGAGGGAAAAGTGCAGCAGCAGCAGCAGCAGTACAACACAGCTGAGTGGAGAAGCTGCATTTTGATTAGTGTTCAGAGAGCTCCTAGTCGGGAAGCAGAAAGAGGCGCCAACATAGGGTAATATTGACAAGACAAACCAATATAAAACACAGTGTAACCGAATAACCCTTCAGGGTGGCTACTCACAAATGTGGCGGCACATCCGGAGTGCCTGACAGAGCAGTACGGGACCAACAGAGTCGCCCGTGGGACTCACACACACAAAGAGTCAAACACCCAGACGATGATGTAGAACGTCACAGTGGATACAGGATTCAAATGACAAAACAGCTATCATTCAATCGAAATGGAATGAAAAGTCTGAGTCTAATAAAATATTCAAAAAATTCAAAGTCAGTTATATAATAAAGAAACAACATTGTATATAATATAGTGTAAGGATAATAATAGATTCAATGTACCAATCACATCCACTATTGACTATACATAGGTAATAACCTATATTGTTGGAAAATATAAAAATATAAATATATAAAAAGGGGTGTGTAACCTGCCAAACAGAACACTTATGGCATATTGCTGATAATCTTGCTGATCCTACTTTTCCCCCTACAGCAAATCTTCTGAGCTATTGGGATGACAAGAGGATTGTGTGGCCTGCCCTGTCTATAGTAACTCAGGAGCACCTCTTGTCTCCCAATAATGTTGCAAAGTGAGCAAGTGTTCAGTGCCAAGTGAGAAAGTGTTATACATACAGTACTGTGCAAAAGTCTTAGGCCACTATTAGATTTGTTGTTTAAGCAAAGGTATAATGACCATGTATAATTATTTCTCAGTCTCTTTATTAGAATACAACCAGAAAATACAGGATATTTGAATGTAGTATTAAAAAAACAGAGAAAAAAATCCGAAAAAACAGCTTCTATAGTCTAGACTCTAGAGTGACAAGTATTCAGTGTGACCTCCCCTTACACTTGAGCATTAGCAGGAACCTGGATCTTGTAAACCTAAATGGAATAGAACTCTAATGTATGTCATTGCTAACACCTGTATTTAACCTAATATTTCACAAAATGACTGCTGTGAAAAAGGTCTATTACCAGGTTTGTGCAAGACATGCTTCAGCATTGCATACACTTGTTGTATGAGGTTCATTCATTGAAAGCTTGTTAATAAGACCAATCACATCATTCTATTCAAAATGTCATAGATCACAGAATTTGACAGACATAAAATCATACTTTTGCATCAGCAAGGCCACTTTCAAAGGGAAATCAGCAAACAAACAGGATACTCAAGATGTGGTATTCAAGCTGTTATAAAGAAATTTGAAGAATCAGGAGAGGTCAAGGACAAAAAAGGAATGGATGGCCCAGAAAACTTTCAAAATCTGTTTAGAAGGACCTGGCTCAGCATCTGGCAGCTTGATCGGATACCAAGTTGACCTTTCTAAAATCTTTGTGGAAGTGTAGCAGCCAAGAAAACAAATTTTTCAGAAGGGGAACAGAGTGAAAAGACTAATATATTCTAAAGCTCACAAAGATTGGAATGAAGATTAGTGGAAAAGAATATTAAGGAGTGACGAATCCAAGTTTGACATTTTTGGGTCTAATCGTCGACAATATGTGAGAAGAATAGTTGGAGAGAGATAGAAGAATGAGTGCTTGCAGCCTTTAGTGACACATGGTGGAGGGTCTGTCTTGATTTGGGGCTGCATTTCTGCCAGTGGTGTTGGTGATGTTGACCGAATTGATGGGATCATGAATGCTGAAAAGTACAGACAGGTTTTAATTCATCATGCCATTCCTTCTGAAAAGTGCCTTATTGGGAATGGTTTTATTTTTCAGTATGATAACAATCTCAAGAGCGCCTGCTAATGCAGTAAAATTATATTTGGAGAGAATAACAGCTGATAAAACAATGACAGTAATGGATGGGCCTCAATAGAGTCCAGACCTGCATATTTTAAAGGCAGTATGGGATCACCTGGACAGAGAAATAAATAAGACAATCTAAATCTAAAGAAAGAAGCCTGGTATAATAGACCAGAAAATCACTTCAGAAAACTTGAGGGTAGGCTACCCAAAAGATTGCAAGATGTGCTTAGTGCCAAGGGAGGTCAGACTAAAATTTTCTAAAAAGAGCAGAGCATTTTTAGCACTTAATGTAAACATAAAAAGAGCATTTTTTATTTACCTACCAAAACTATATATATATATATTTGAGTAGACAACCCAAGGAATTGACTAGGCCCATTTTGGTATATTTCATGCCACCGTTTTGCTGCAAAATGTGATCATATAAAAAAATTATTTTTAACTTTTTTTATAAACCTTGGGGTTCTTACTGAATTGATTACATAACGCTTGTGCAATCACGATACAAATACAGGGAGTGCAGAATTATTAGGCAAATGAGTATTTTGACCACATCATCCTCTTTATGCATGTTGTCTTACTCCAAGCTGTATAGGCTCTAAAGCCTACTACCAATTAAGCATATTAGGTGATGTGCATCTCTGTAATGAGAAGGGGTGTGGTCTAATGACATCAACACCCTATATCAGGTGTGCATAATTATTAGGCAACTTCCTTTCCTTTGGCAAAATGGGTCAAAAGAAGCACTTGACAGGCTCAGAAAAGTAAAAAATAGTGAGATATCTTGCAGAGGGATGCAGCACTCTTAAAATTGCAAAGCTTCTGAAGCGTGATCATCGAACAATCAAGCGTTTCATTCAAAATAGTCAACAGGGTCGCAAGAAGCGTGTGGAAAAACCAAGGCACAAAATAACTGCCCATGAACTGATAAAAGTCAAGCGTGCAGCTGCCAAGATGCCACTTGCCACCAGTTTGGCCATATTTCAGAGCTGCAGCATCACTCGAGTGCCCAAAAGCACAAGGTGTGCAATACTCAGAGACATGGCCAAGGTAAGAAAGGCTGAAAGACGACCACCACTGAACAAGACACACAAGCTGAAACGTCAAGACTGGGCCAAGAAATATCTCAAGACTGATTTTTATAAGGTTTTATGGACTGATGAAATGAGAGTGAGTCTTGATGGGCCAGATGGATGGGCCCGTGGCTGGATTGGTAAAGGGCAGAGAGCTCCAGTCCAACTCAGACGCCAGCAAGGTGGAGGTGGAGTACTGGTTTGGGCTGGTATCATCAAAGATGAGCTTGTGGGGCCTTTTCGGGTTGAGGATGGAGTCAAGCTCAACTCCCAGTCCTACTGCCAGTTTCTGGAAGACACCTTCTTCAAGCAGTGGTACAGGAAGAAGTCTGCATCCTTCAAGAAAAACATGATTTTCATGCAGGACAATGCTCCATCACACGCGTCCAAGTACTCCACAGCGTGGCTGGCAAGAAAGGGTATAAAAGAAGAAAATCTAATGACATGGCCTCCTTGTTCACCTGATCTGAACCCTATTGAGAACCTGTGGTCCATCATCAAATGTGAGATTTACAAGGAGGGAAAACAGTACACCTCTCTGAACAGTGTCTGGGAGGCTGTGGTTGCTGCTGCACGCAATGTTGATGGTGAACAGATCAAAACACTGACAGAATCCATGGATGGCAGGCTTTTGAGTGTCCTTGCAAAGAAAGGTGGCTATATTGGTCACTGATTTGTTTTTGTTTTGTTTTTGAATGTCAGAAATATATATTTGTGAATGTTGAGATGTTATATTGGTTTCACAGGTAAAAATAAATAATTGAAATGGGTATATATTTGTTTTTTTTTTAAGTTGCCTAATAATTATGCACAGTAATAGTCACCTGCACACACAGATATCGCCCTAAAATAGCTATAACTAAAAACAAACTAAAAACTACTTCCAAAACTATTCAGCTTTGATATTAATGAGTTTTTTGGGTTCATTGAGAACATGGTTGTTGTTCAATAATAAAATTAATCCTCAAAAATACAACTTGCCACTCCCTGTAATTGAAAAAGCTTCTATGGGATCCCCTTTGTTCAGAAATAGTAGACATGTATGGCTTTGCCATTGCTTTTTGGAAATTAAAAGGTTAAGTTTAGCTTTAATGTAAATATTCTCTCCCACCTGATCCCTCCTACCCCTGATCCCTGCCTGATCTCTCCTAAACAGCTCTCTTACCTTCCTCACCCCTCACTGGTCACCACAATCTTATCTACTGGCAGACAATCTGCCAATGTGAAGTTTTAGTCCTTTGTTTTTAAATTAATTTGTTTAAATGATTTTCTGCAGTGTAGAATTATCACCTTACCTTCCCACCTCCCTGATTCTTCCCAAAAAGCTCTCTAACTGACCCTCCCACACAATCAACTATCGGCACCATCACTACCCGATGCAGAGAAGGACACAGAGTGTGCACGCTAACCTGCCCACATTGACATTTACTTCTATCGTGTTTGCGTGCGAGCAAAGGCGCTAAATAGCGTGCCATTTGTAATCAAGCCCTCTAAATGGTTATATAGCACAATAACAAGCAATATTAGATAAACAGACTTGATTATTGATTACATAAATGTGTGATTATTAATATGTTCTGTGTATTTATTCATTCTAAATATCCATTTTTTTAAGCATTACATTTTATGCACACAGTTGTCTAGTGGTAGTTTTTCTACTGAGGAAAAAAGACCACTTTTGACAAATATTATTCAAGTAACTATTATGATGAATATTTTTTATCTAAAAGAATATTGTTTCTATGTATCCCAATATCTTAAATTAATTACAATTATATCCCCACTGGCGCATCACTAGTTACATAAATTGTTGTTTATATAATAGGAATATAAATAATCACTTATTTTTTTCTCAGTTGCATTATATGCTTCATAATTCCCCAAATTGCAATTGCAAATTATTTAAAAAGCAATATATCTAAACTTTAACTCTTAACAATCCTCCAGATATCCACTACTGCTACAATACGGCTAGATTACAAGTTTTGTCGGTAAGGCTGTGCGTTGCTAACGCTCAGTTCCAGCTCACCGCTCACCGCTCACCTGCAAACAACACTGGTATTACAGGTTTTTTTCAACCCGGCGTTAGCCTCTAAAAAGTGAGTGTAGAGCAAAATGTAGCTCCACATCCCACCTCAATACCAGCGTTGCTTACGGTAGCGGTAAACTGGCTAAACGTGCTCGTGCACGATTTCCCCATAGGAAACAATGGGGCTGAGCCAGCTGAAAAAAAGTCTAACACCTGCAAAAAAGCAGCGTTCAGCTCCTAACGCAGCCCCATTGTTTCCTATGGGGAAACACTTTTAATGTCTACACCTAACACCCTAACACGAACCCCGAATCTAAACACCCATAATCTTACACTTATTAACCCCTAATCTGCCGCCCCGCTATCGCTGACACTTACATTATATTATTAACCCCTAATCTGCCGCTCCGGACACCGCCGCCACCTACATTATACTTATGAACCCCTAATCTGCTGCCCCCAACATCGCTGACACCTACATTATATTTATTAACCCCTAATCTGCCCCCCCAACGTCACCATAACTATAATAAAGTTATTAACCCCTAAATCTAAGTCTAACCCTAACCCTAACACCCCCCTAACTTAAATATAATTTAAATAAAATGAAATAAAATTACTATAATTAACTAAATTATTCCTATTTAAAACTAAATACTTACCTTAAAATAAACCCTAAGGCCTAGATTTGGAGTTTGGCGGTAGCCGTGAAAACCAGCGTTAGAGGCTCCTAACGCTGGTTTTAGGCTACCGCCGGTATTTGGAGTCACTCAAAAAAGGGTCTAACGCTCACTTTTCAGCCGCGACTTTTCCATACCGCAGATCCCCTTACGTCATTTGCGTATCCTATCTTTTCAATGGGATCTTTCTAACTCCGGTATTTAGAGTCGTGGCTGAAGTGAGCGTTAGAAATCTAAAGACAAAACTCCAGCCGCAGAAAAAAGTCAGTAGTTAAGAGCTTTCTGGGCTAACGCCGGTTCATAAAGCTCTTAACTACTGTGCTCTAAAGTACACTAACACCCATAAACTACCTATGTACCCCTAAACCGAGGTCCCCCCACATCGCCGACACTCGATTACATTTTTTTAACCCCTAATCTGCTGACCGCCACCTACGTTATACTTATGTACCCCTAATCTGCTGCCCCTAACACCGCCGACCCCTATATTATATTTATTAACCCCTAACCTGCCCCCACAACGTCGCAGCCAGCTACCTACAATAATTAACCCCTAATCTGCCGACCACAAAGAGCCGCCACCTACATGATAGCTATGTACCCCTAATCTGCTGCCCCTAACACCGCCGACCCCTATATTATATTTATTAACCCCTAATCTGCCCCCTCAACGTCGCCTCCACCTGCCTACACTTATTAACCCCTAATCTGCTGAGCAGACCGCACAGCTACTATAATAAAGTTATTAACCCCTAATCCGCCTCACTCCCGCCTCAATAACCCTATAATAAATAGTATTAACCCCTAATCTGCCCTCCCTAACATCGCCGACACCTAACTTCAATTATTAACCCCTAATCTGCCGACTGGAGCTCACCGCTATTCTAATAAATGTTTTAACCCCTAAAGCTAAGTCTAACCCTAACCCTAACACCCCCCTAAGTTAAAAATAATTTAAATCTAACTAAATAAATTAACTCTTATTAAATAAATTATTCCTATTTAAAGCTAAATACTTACCTGTAAAATAAATCCTAATATAGCTACAATATAAATTTTAATTATATTATAGCTATTTTAGGATTAATATTTATTTTACAGGTAACTTTGTATTTATTTTAACCAGGTACAATAGCTATTTTACAAATTTACCTGTAAAATAAATCCTAACCTAAGTTATAATTAAACCTAACACTACACTATTAATAAATTAATTAAATAAAATACCTATAATTATCTACAATTAAACCTAACACTACACTATCAATAAATAAATTAAATACAATTCCTACAAATAACTAAAATGAAATAAACTAACTAAAGTACAAAAAATAAAAAAGAACTAAGTTACAAAAAATAAAAAAATATTTACAAACATTAGAAATATATTACAACAATTTTAAACTAATTACACCTACTCTAAGCCCCCTAATAAAATAACAAAGCCCCCCAAAATAAAAAAATGCCCTACCCTATTCTAAATTACTAAAGTTCAAAGCTCTTTTACCTTACCAGCCCTGAACAGGGCCCTTTGCGGGGCATGCCCCAAGAAGTTCAGCTCTTTTGCCTGTAAAAAAAAACATTCAATACCCCCCCCCAACATTACAACCCACCACCCACATACCCCTAATCTAACCCAAACCCCCCTTAAATAAACCTAACACTAAGCCCCTGAAGATCTCCCTACCTTGAGTCATCTTCACCCAGCCGAGCCAAATTCTTCATCCAAGCGGAGCAAGAAGAGGTCCTCCATCCGGTAGAAGTCTTCATCCAAGCGGGGCAGAAGAGGTCTTCCATCCGACTGAAGTCTTCATCCAAGAGGCATCTTCTATCGTCATCCATGAAGACCTCCGACGCGGAACATCCATCCTGGACGACGACTGAACGACGAATGACGGTTCCTATAAATGACGTCATCCAAGATGGCGTCCCTCGAATTCCGATTGGCTGATAGGATTCTATCAGCCAATCGGAATTAAGGTAGGAATATTCTGATTGGCTGATGGAATCAGCCAATCAGAATCAAGTTCAGTCCGATTGGCTGATCCAATCAGCCAATCAGATTGAGCTCGCATTCTATTGGCTGTTCCGATCAGCCAATAGAATGCAAGCTCAATCTGATTGGCTGATTCAATCAGCCAATCAGATTTTTCCTACCTTAATTCCGATTGGCTGATAGAATCCTATCAGCCAATCGGAATTCGAGGGACGCCATCTTGGATGACGTCATTTAAAGGAACCGTCATTCGTCGTTCAGTCGTCGGCCAGGATGGATGTTCCGCGTCGGAGGTCTTCAGGATGCTGCCACTCCGGATGGATGACGATAGAAGATGCCTCTTGGATGAAGACTTCAATCGGATGGAAGACCTCTTCTGCCCCGCTTGGATGAAGACTTCTACCTGATGGAGGACCTCTTCTTGCTCCGCTTGGATGAAGAATTTGACTCGGTTGGCTGAAGACGACTCAAGGTAGGGAGATCTTCAGGGGCTTAGTGTTAGGTTTATTTAAGGGGGTTTGGGTTAGATTAGGGGTATTTGGGTGGTGGGTTGTAATGTTGGGGGGGGTATTGTATGGTTTTTTTTACAGGCAAAAGAGCTGAACTTCTTGGGGCATGCCCCGCAAAGGGCCCTGTTCAGGGCTGGTAAGGTAAAAGAGCTTTGAACTTTAGTAATTTAGAATAGGGTAGGGCATTTTTTTATTTTGGGGGGCTTTGTTATTTTATTAGGGGGCTTAGAGTAGGTGTAATTAGTTTAAAATTGTTGTAATATATTTCTAATGTTTGTAAATATTTTTTTATTTTTTGTAACTTAGTTCTTTTTTATTTTTTGTACTTTAGTTAGTTTATTTCATTATAGTTATTTGTAGGAATTGTATTTAATTTATTTATTGATAGTGTAGTGTTAGGTTTAATTGTAGATAATTATAGGTATTTTATTTAATTAATTTATTAATAGTGTAGTGTTAGGTTTAATTATAACTTAGGTTAGGATTTATTTTACAGGTAAATTTGTAATTATTTTAACTATTTTAGCTATTAAATAGTTCTTAACTATTTAATAGCTATTGTACCTGGTTAAAATTAATACAAAGTTACCTGTAAAATAAATATTAATCCTAAAATAGCTATAATATCATTATAATTTATATTGTAGCTATATTAGGATTTATTTTACAGGTAAGTATTTAGCTTTAAATAGGAATAATTTATTTAATAAGAGTTAATTTATTTTGTTAGATTTAAATTATATTTAACTTAGGGCGGTGTAAAAAAATATTTACAAACATAAGAAAAATATTACAACAATTTTAAACTAATTACACCTACTCTAAGCCCCCTAATAAAATAACAAAGCCCCCCAAAATAAAAAAATGCCCTACCCTATTCTAAATAAATAAAGTTCAAAGCTCTTTTACCTTACCAGCCCTGAACAGGGCCCTTTGCGGGGCATGCCCCAAGAAGTTCAGCTCTTTTGCCTGTAAAAGAAAAAATACAATACCCAAGCCCCCCAACATTACAACCCACCACCCACATACCCCTAATCTAACCCAAACCCCCCTTAAATAAACCTAACACTAAGCCCCTGAAGATCTTCCTACCTTATCTTCACCTCATCGGGTTCAACGATCTGTCCAGCCAATAGATTGTGAGCTCAATCTGATTGAATCAGCCAATCGGATTGAATCAGCCAATCTGATTGAATCAGCCAATCGGATTGAACTTGAATCTGATTGGCTGATTCCATCAGCCAATCAGAATATTCCTACCTTAATTCCGATTGGCTGATAGAATCCTATCAGCCAATCGGAATTCGAGGGAACCATCATTCGTCGTTAGTCCGTCGGGCCAGCAGGATGTTCCGCGTCGGAGGTCTGCAAGATGGATCCGGAAGAAAGAAGATTGAAGATGCCATTGATAGAAGACTTCATCCGGATCATGGACCTCTTCAGCTCCCGCTTGGATGAAGACTTCATCCGGATCATGGACCTCTTCAGCCCCCCGCTTGGGCTTGGATCAGGACATCGGAGGAGCTCTTCTGGACAGATCGTTGAACCCGGTGAGGTGAAGATAAGGTAGGAAGATCTTCAGGGGCTTAGTGTTAGGTTTATTTAAGGGGGGTTTGGGTTAGATTAGGGGTATGTGGGTGGTGGGTTGTAATGTTGGGGGGCTTGGGTATTGTATTTTTTCTTTTACAGGCAAAAGAGCTGAACTTCTTGGGGCATGCCCCGCAAAGGGCCCTGTTCAGGGCTGGTAAGGTAAAAGAGCTTTGAACTTTAGTTATTTAGAATAGGGTAGGGCATTTTTTTATTTTGGTGGGCTTTGTTATTTTATTAGGGGGCTTAGAGTAGGTGTAATTAGTTTAAAATTGTTGTAATATTTTTCTTATGTTTGTAAATATTTTTTTATTTTTTGTAACTTAGTTCTTTTTTATTTTTTGTACTTTAGCAAGTTTATTTAATTGTATTTATTTGTAGGAATTGTATTTAATTCATTTATTGATAGTGTAGTGTTAGGTTAATTGTAGGTAATTGTAGGTAGTTTATTTAATTAATTTATTGATAGCATAGTGTTAGGTTTAATTGTAACTTAGGTTAGGATTTCTTTTACAGGTAAATTTGTAATTATTTTAACTATTTTAGCTATTAAATAGTTCTTAACTATTTAATAGCTATTGTACCTGGTTAAAATAAATACAAAGTTACCTGTAAAATAAATATTAATCCTAAAATAGCTATAATATAATTATAATTTATATTGTAGCTATATTAGGATTTATTTTACAGGTAAGTATTTAGCTTTAAATAGGAATAATTTATTTAATAAGAGATAATTAATTTCGTTAGATTTAAATTATATTTAATTTAGGGGGGTGTTAGTGTTAGGGTTAGACTTAGCTTTAGGGGTTAATACATTTATTAGAATAGCGGCGAGATTGGGTCGGCAGATTAGGGGTTAATAATTGAAGTTAGGTGTCGGCGATGTTAGGGAGGGCAGATTAGGGGTTAATACTATTTATTATAGGGTTAGTGAGGCGGATTAGGGGTTAATAACTTTATTATAGTAGCGGTGCGGTCCAGTCGGCAGATTAGGGGTTAATAAGTGTAGGCAGGTGGAGGCGACGTTGTGGGGGGCAGATTAGGGGTTAATAAATATAATATAGGGGTCGGCGATGTTAGGGCAGCAGATTAGGGGTACATAGGGATAATGTAAGTAGGGGCGGTTTACGGAGCGGCAGATTAGGGGTTAATAATAATATGCAGGGGTCAGCGATAGCTGGGGCGGCAGATTAGGGGTTAATAAGTGTAAGGCTAGGGGTGTTTAGACTCGGGGTACATGTTAGGGTGTTAGGTGCAGACGTAGAAGTGTTTCCCCATAGCAAACGATGGGGCTGCGTTAAGAGCTGAACGCGGCTTTTTTGCAGGTGTTAGGTTTTTTTTCAGCTCAAAAAGCCCCATTGTTTCCTATGGGGGAATCGTGCACGAGCACGTTTTTGAGGCTGGCCGCGTCCGTAAGCAACTCTGGTATCGAGAGTTGAAGCTGCGTTAAAAATGCTCTACGCTCCTTTTTTGGAGCCTAACGCAGCCTTTTTGTGGACTCTCAATACCAGAGTTATTTTTATGGTGCGGCCAGAAAAAAGCCGGCGTTAGTTTTTCGGGTCGTTACCGACAAAACTCCAAATCTAGCCGTTCTCCAAAACTCCAAATCTAGCTTAGTGTTTATTTTACAGGTAAGTATTTAGTTTTAAATAGGAATAATTTAGTTAATAGTAGTTATTTTATTTCGTTTTATTTAAATTATATTTAAGTTAGGGGGTGTTAGGGTTAGAGTTAGACTTAGGTTTTGGGGTTAATATATTTATTATAGTGTCGGCGACGTTGTGGGTGGCAGATTAGGGGTTAATAAATGTAGGTAGGTGTCGACCATGTTAGGGACGGCAGATTAGGGGTTAATAAAATTTAACTAGTGTATGTGAGGCGGGAGTGCAGCGGTTTAGGGGTTAATACATTTATTTAAGTGGCGGCGATGTCCGGTCGGCAGATTAGGGGTTAAAAACTTTATTCAAGAGTTTTATGTTACGGTGTTAGCACATAAAACTCTTAACTACTGACTTTAAATGCGTTAGGTGTCTTGACAGGAGAGGGTGTACTGCTCACTTTCTCCAAGACTCATAATACCAGCATTAGGAAAATCCCATAGAAAAGATAGGATACGCAATTGACGTAAGGGGATTTGAGGTATGCTCGAGTCATGGAGAAAAAGTGAGCGGTACACCTGTACACCAGAATCTATATCTGAAAATATGGATAGACAAATAGAACTTAGCTTTAATGAGGCTAGAGATCTCACTACTCTTGAATCTTTGGCCCACGAATCTGAGCTTCAGGGTGATAGGGTTAATACTGCCAGTTATCCTCGCTTTAAACCACGCTCTGTATTTTACCCTATACAAAGTAGGGGGAAAATATTAGAGTTGTATCACAAAAGAGTGATTGAAGATCTGCAGGCCCTATATTATACCACCAATACCACAAAACCCAACTTGTCTCAAAAAGAAAATTTGGCAATTAAATCTTTACAAGATAATCATCAAATTGTTATTCGTCATTCAGACAAGGGGGGCAGTGTGGTAGTGCTGGACAGACAGCAATATATTGATGAGGCTATCCGCCAGCTGAGTGATACCACTACTTATCGTGTTCTTCCTTGCAACCCTACATTTCAGTTCCAGAGACAACTTAAATCTTTGGTAGATGATGGAATGAGTTTGGGCATCCTGGATCAGGATACTGCTAAGTATCTTTTGGTTGATCATCCTGTGGTGCCCATTTTCCATCATCTGCCAAAGGTACATAAAAGCCTGTATAACATAAAAGGAAGACCCATCGTCTCAGGAATAGGCTCTTTATTTGAGCCTATGTCAGAGTGGCTGGATACTTTATTGCAGCCTATTGTGATTAGTCTTCCAAGCTTCCTCAAAGATACCATGCATTTTCTTGAATCACTCAAGAGCATCTCTTGGACTGAAAATTGTAGCTGGTTGGCTATTGAAGTCGTTTCATTATATTCAACCATCCCCAAACACATGGGCCTACAAGCTGTAAAGTATTTCTTGGAACTTTGTTATGAATTGGAACCTGATCATTTACAATTTATTCTCCGCACTACTCGCTTCCTCCTTGAACATAATTATTTTTTATTTGAGGGGGATTACTGTCTGCAATTCAGGGAACAGCTATGGGGGCTAAATTTACCCCTGCGTACGCCAACATCTTTATGGGATGGTTAGAGCAGAACTGTATATATGCAGATAGTAATCTTTTCTCTGAACATATTGAAGTTCAATCCTATTGGCTGATCCAATCATCCAATAGGATTGAGCTCACATTCTATTGCCTGTTCCAATCAGGTTTTATTAAGGGGGGATTTGGTGGGTTTTAGAGTAGGGTTGGGTGTGTGGGTGGTGGATTTTAATGTTGGGGGGTATTGTTTTTTTTTTTACAGGTAAAAGAGCTGATTACTTTGGGGCAATGCCCCCCAAAAGGCCCTTTTAAGGGCTATTTGTAATTTAGTATAGGGTAGGAAATTTTATTATTTTTTGGGGTATTTTTTATTTTATTAGGGGGATTAGATTAGGTGTAATTAGTTTAAAATTCTTGTAATTATTTTTTTATTTTCTGTAATTTAGTGTTTTTTTCCCGTAATTTAGTTTATTTAATTTAATTGTATTTAATTGTAGTTAGTTTAGGGAATTAATTTAATTATAGTGTAGTGTTAGGTGTAATTTTAATTTAGGTTAGGGTTTATTTTACAGGTACATTTGTACTTATTTTAACTAGGTAGCTATTAAATAGTTAATAACTATTTAATAACTATTGTACCTAGTTAAAATAAATACAAACTTGCCTGTAAAATAAAAATAAATCCTAAACTAGCTACAATGTAACTATTAGTTATATTGTAGCTAGCTTAGTGTTTATTTTACAGGTAAGTATTTCGTTTTAAATAGGAATAATTTAGTTAATAGTAGTTATTTTATTTTGTTTTATTTAAACTATATTTAAGTTAGGGGGGTGTTAGGGTTAGGGTTAGACTTAGGTTTAGGGGTTAATATATTTATTATAGTGTCAGCAACGCTGTGGGTTGCAGATTAGGGGTTAATAAATGTAGGTAGGTGTCGACGATGTTAGGGATGGCAGATTAGGGGTTAATAAAATTTAACTAGTGTATGCGAGGCGGGAGTGCAGCGGTTTAGGGGTTAATACATTTATTTAAGTGGTGGCGATGTCCGGTCGGCAGATTAGGGGTTAAAAACTTTATTCAAGTGTTTGCGATGTGGGGGGGGGGGGCTTGGTTTAGGGGTTAATAGGTAGTTTATGGGTGTTAGTGTACTTTTTAGCACTTTAGTTAAGAGTTTTATGTTACGGCGTTAGCACATAAAACTCTTAACTACTGACTTTTAAATGCGTTAGGTGTCTTGACAGGAGAGGGTGTACTGCTCACTTTCTCCAAGACTCATAATACCAGCGTTAGGAAAATCCCATAGAAAAGATAGGATACGCAATTGACGTAAGGGGATTTGCGGTATGCTCGAGTCACAGAGAAAAAGTGAGCGGTACACCTGTACACCAGAATCTATATCTGAAAATATGGATAGACAAATAGAACTTAGCTTTAATGAGGCTAGAGATCTCACTACTCTTGAATCTTTGGCCCACAAATCTGATTTCAGGGTGATAGGGTTAATACTGCCAGTTATCCTCGCTTTAAACCACGCTCTGTATTTTACCCTATACAAAGTAGGGGGAAAATATTAGAGTTGTATCACAAAAGAGTGATTGAAGATATGCAGGCCCTATATTATACCACCAATACCACAAAACCCAACTTGTCTCAAAAAGAAAATTTGGCGATTAAATCTTTACAAGATAATCATCAAATTGTTATTCGTCAGTCAGACAAGGGGGGCAGTGTGGTAGTGCTGGACAGACAACAATATATTGATGAGGCTATCCGCCAGCTGAGTGATACCACTACTTATCTTGTTCTTCCTTGCAACCCTACATTTCAGTTCCAGAGACAACTTAAATCTTTGGTAGATGATGGAATGAGTTTGGGCATCCTGGATCAGGATACTGCTAAGTATCTTATGGTTGATCATCCTGTGGTGCCCATTTTCCATCATCTGCCAAAGGTACATAAAAGCCTGTATAACATAAAAGGAAGACCCATCGTCTCAGGAATAGGCTCTTTATTTGAGCTTATGTCAGAGTGGCTGGATACTTTATTGCAGCCTATTGTGATTAGTCTTCCAAGCTTCATCAAAGATACCATGCATGTTCTTGAATCACTCAAGAGCATCTCTTGGACTGAAAATTGTAGCTGGTTGGCTATTGACGTCGTTTCATTATATTCAACCATCCCCCAACACATGGGCCTACAAGCTGTAAAGTATTTCTTGGAACTTTGTTATGAATTGGAACCTGATCATTTACAATTTATTCTCCGCACTACTGGCTTCCTCCTTGAACATAATTATTTTTTATTTGAGGGGGATTACTGTCTGCAAATACAGGGAACAGCTATGGGGGCTAAATTTGCCCCCGCGTACACCAACATCTTTATGGGATGGTTATAGCGGAACTGTATATATGCAGATAGTAATCCTTTCTCTGAACATATCATCTTTTACAGAAGATTTATTGATGACATTTTATTTGTTTGGGGGGGAGGCCAGGAAAGTTCTGAGAATTTTGTCAAATTTCTAAATTGTGACACCAATGGGGTTAAATTAACCCATGAATGGCATACGGATACCATTAATTTCCTTGATGTCACCCTTATGGGTGACATTGTGGAAAATAAGATCCAAACCAAATTGTTTTGAAAACCTATATCTGGAAACACCATATTGCACACTAGGAGTGCACACCCACGACATGTTTTTAGGGGGATAGCTAAAGGCCAATTTCTCAGAGCTAAAAGAATTTGCTCTGATTCTAAAGATTTTGCAATTGAAAGCAGCAAAATAAAAAGTCGCCTCTCTAATAGAGGTTATTCAGCTACCCTCCTAAATAACATGTCTACACATGTTGATCATTTGAAAGAGGAAGATAAAAAAGTTGAGAGTGGCAGAAATAGACAACGCACGAGTAATAACAGTGATGGTGAAATGGCACCTCTTTTTATTATCCAATATTCTACTCAATACACTTCAATTTGTAAAATCATACATAAATATTTCCCTATTCTATACTGTGGAAACAGGTTTCAAATGTGTGTATTCTAAAGGTTTAACACTGGGCAATATGTTGTCCCCTAGCCAATTACCCAGTACTCGTCCATCTAGTACTTGGTTAACCACTAATGGTACCTTTAGATGTTGTAATCGACGCTGTAAAGCCTGTGACTACATCAAAGTAGGCAATTCCTTTCAGTCATATACCACTGGTCAAACTTTTGATACAAGAGGGTGCATTAATTGTTCAGTGTCCTTTGTGGTATACCTAGTGGAATGTACAGTCCACAATTTACAGTATGTAGGTATGACCACCAGGGACGTCAGAACAAGAATCAGAGAACACCTAGGGTATATTAAAAATGAGTCACGCTGCTCAGAACTCTCTAGACATTTTTTGGACATACATGAGGGGTGTGTAAAAAGCTTCAAGTGGTGTGCTATTGAACGAATCAACAATCCAAAAAGAGGAGGTAATAAGTAAAAAATCCTGTCTAGACAGGAAGCGTTCTGGATTTTAAGTTGTCCACACTAGTACCAAAAGGTTTTAATTCGGAATTTGACGTAATAAATTATTGGGAATGAGCATCTTCCAAGTGTGTACATATATGCGTATGCGTGTATGTTTGTATTTTTTGTATTTCTTGTATTTTTTGCACCTTGGTGGTGTTCTTTTACACCATTATACATTAATAATTTCTTTATTTACATAAGAGTGTTCACATACACGCACGTATATCTACATATCTGCATACCTTTAAACCAAATAAATCTGTGCAAAATAAACTTATGTAAATTTGTTATAAAGTTTTAGGATGCTGTTTCATATTTGACATATGTTGTAAATTTATTTATATATACATTTGTGTACTCTACTTAAATTTGCATTATTTATGTTTTTTCTAATGTATTACTATTACATTGTATTATGTTCTGCTTCTCTTTATGTGCATTTATTATTATTTTTGTCCTTATCCACTCTAAGGGTTAAATCATGTGTTCAGGTATAGCAGGTGTTTGATCACCTTCCAACCAATGAAAGTGTTTTATAAGCTTTTTAAATTGCTAATTGACTAACGTTCTTTAGGTCTATGATTACGGCAGTTCGCCGAAACGTGTAAGACCAGTCACTACCTCCTGTGTGTGTGTTTTTTAAATACGTTTCAAATAAAGACTGTTTTTATGGTTAACCATCACAGTGATCCTGAGTTCCTTTGCTTGTTTGACATTGCCTCTGTGGACCACAAGGGGTCCACTCATCACTACAGGACAGATCGTTATTGGATCTCAAGGCTCTGTTTATTGTCTTTACTTTGGGGCTTTTTTTACCTGCATTGTTTACCTTCCATCCTGAGATAAGTGTATTTACCGCTATCGGATGTGGTGATTGGCTACCGCTTACCTACAGCTGACACCCCCCCAGCAGCTCGGCACTCCTGTCCGTGTATTGGATACTCTGCAAGATTGACTGGCCCCAGGAGGGGAGCGCAGCTCTACGTGCTTACGTCCCGGGACTGGACTCTACTGAGGTATGTGTCGCAGATGGTTCCTGGCGACCGGGTTTGCCCGAATCGAAGAGCACTTCACAGATTAAGCGGACGCTGTGTGCCCTTGCTGAGGAGGTGAGATTTGCTCATATATGAGCTGTTAAGTGTTGGTACCTGGGTTTAGAGCAGCCTTCAATACCCCATATAAGAGCCTTTAAAAATTGCACATTGACTCCGATATTTTGCTACACCAGAACTTTTTGTGTGTTGTGTATTTTTACACCTGTACCTGTCAGACTCGTAATACCAGCGGGCGTTAAAAAGCAGCATTGGGACCTCTCAACGCTGCTTTTTAAGGCTAACGCAAGACTTGTAATCTAGGCGATAGTGTTTTATAATCTGTAGCTCCCATTGGATAACTACTAATTAATTTAATGTACAATAATAAAATTAAATATAGATATTATGGTAAAAATATAAGTGTAATTAGTATATTTAGTTTAATATACATACAGACTAACCCCCATATCTGCTGTTTCAGTTACAGCAGTTTCACGGTTGACAGTGGCCAGAATATGTACAGTAAACATTTATCATTTAAATTGTGCAGCATTCTGTGAAGTCTCGTGTGATCCCACCCGACAATCACTTCTTTGTCCAGAGTATCCACACTGTATACAGTACACTACCCAGCCATTAGTCACTTAGCAGCCGTCTAGGTTATCAGATAATCTAATGGCCCCAAAGTGCAAGAGTAGTGATGCTGGCTAATCGGATGTGGCAAAGAGAAGTAGTAAAGTGCTTCCTTTAAGTAAAAAGGTGAACATTCTTGATGTGATAGGGAAAGCAATTGTTAAAAAAAGAAAATAAAATTCTTGCTAATATTGCTGTCACACCTCAAACTGCAAATGTTATAGCCACAGTGCGTGACAAGGGGTAGATTTATCATGCAGCATATGGAAACATAAATTAAGAAGCAGCGGTCGTAAGACTATGGCTCCTTATTTTGTCCACCACCTCTGAGGTGGCAGACTGCAATCATCCTGATCGGATATGATTGGGATGATTGTCACCCCCTGCTAGCGACCACGAATGTGCAGGCAGCGCATTGCACAAGCGTTTCACCAGAAATGCTTGTGCAATGATAAATCCCAACAGCGTATTCGATTAAATCTACCCACAAGTGTTTAAGATGGTAAAAGCATTAAATTTGTGGGTGGAAGACATGAACAGAAAGCGTGTTGTATTTGACGGCAATGTGTTGCGTCAGAAAGCAATGAGCCTATATAAAAGCTCTAGCAAATTATTCCCTGAAATGAGTGACACCAAGCCATTTTTTGCAAGTAGGGGATGGTGATACAGATTTAGGAATAGGCTTGGACTGATAAATATAAAAATTACTGAATGCCGATGAGGAAGCTGCTGCCTTTCAGTCCTGCAAGAGATCCCACCTCCCACCGCAATTTCCTGTACAGTAGTTCTCTTAGCTCAGCGTCAGGTGGAGTGGCAGGTAGAGTTCTCTGCAGCCCAGGAAATAGCACAATGATCCAAATGATCAGAAGGAAACAATCTATACTGGCCAGGAATATAGCAGGCATAAAAATAATAAAACACAGGTCAGATTTCAAACCAAGGTTAGCAACAAAATAACGGGCAGATGACGGTATCAAAGGAAAAGGCAAATTCAGGTCAGTGTCCAAGCTGAGATCAGCAACAGGATAAAAGGCAAAAGTTCAGAGGGATTATCTAAAAGACAGGTCATAGCAAGCCAGAGGTAAAAACAAAAATCACTCTCAATAGGAAGTGCACCCAGTAAATACAAAACTAATCTATACACAGGCAAAAAAGGAACAAGTACGCAGTTTTTATAGGCTGCTGATTAGGTAACTGCATGCAGCTGGCATGCAGGTAATGCAGAGCCAGCCAATGCAGGCAGTAGTGTTCAGGAATTTCATACAGAGCCAAATCTTTCCAGTAGCTTAAGATGTAAGGTAAACAGCCAGACACTGATGGTCCCAGGATCAACTCCAGGCACAGGTTTGACACTGCCACATTTCCAGCAGAGTTGAAGGAGTTGATTAAGATACCCTCCAAAGCAATTCTTCAATTGCATTAAAACTGGGCTGTTCTGGAAGAAGGTGCCTGACATTCATAAAAGTGCAAAGCAGGCACCAGTACATAAAGGGTGGAAGAACAGATTAACTCTTACACTATGTAGCAGGTCATATGATAAAGTCAGCTGTAGTATACAGAGCAAAGAATCCACGTGCCCTCAAAAATAAAAACAAAAATGAGCAGCCTATGTTCTAGCAACATAACAAGAAAGCTTGGTTGGCTGCCATCTTGTTTATAGAACAGTTCCACCAATGCTTCCTCCCAGAAGTGAAAACAAGAAAGGTTGCCATTTAAAGCCACAGCCCCTTTACCAGGGCATTATTCTGTGTGTCAAGACTACATACTTGTTATTTGATCGTATTCGATCATTAATTAATTATTTTTTTCTCAATAAGGCTAGATTGCAAGCGATGTGCTAAATGTGTTCCACTTATGTGCAAACAAGTGGGTTAACGTGCATATTACAAGTTGAAACTAAATTGTTTGCCCATTATCGTGTTAACTTCTTTTCACCATAGACGTCAATGGAGCATGCTGAGGAAAAAAACTACATCGTTAAAACCCAAAGGTAGTTATAAATATTTTATATTCCAATGTTCTTCACATTAAAGAAAATGTTCTTTATTAAAAAAAAATTGTATATATACACACAAGGATCTATACACACTTCTCATCAGCAAATCGCTAAACCGGAACAGCAGGCACCAACTTTCAGTGATGACATCATCACAGGATCAACAGAAGATTTACTAAACTAAAAATTAGAAAACAAGCACTGAAAACAGATTTCCATAACAAAGAAAACAAGGGGCCAAAACCGCAGCATTATACTCCGTACTTAGATCATAAAAAAATAAAAATATAAAAATGATCCGTTGTCATAGCAACAGATAAACAAAGACTTACACAGTCATTCAAAAAACTACAAAAATGTAAGTTGCTGCCTCCTGTCCCTAGGTTATTTACATATATACATAAACAAAAGTACTCATTTTAAGTACTAGTCAAAATCACAACAGGGTACATCATACTTCATATTATACTGAGCTCATTTCTTACTAATCCTATCTCACACTGAACCTAACTAATTTGAGTAAGATGACCAAGAGATATGATCTAAGATAAAACTTAAGCACATAGTTAATGCAATCAGAGAAACAAAAACAAACAGCAACTAAATTATCTTTCATCCAAGAAACACAAGAGCCAGACTTGCTTATTGAGACCCCAGGGTGCCATTGTTTGAAACTTATAAATCAACTCAAGCTCTCTTCTGAGTAATAATTTATTCACATCCCCACCCCTGGTGGCCTTACCTATGTAGGCATATCGGAGTGCCCCCTGAAGGACAGAATTGCCAATCATTGGTCAAGCATAAGATAAGCCCTGAAGAAAGGAAAGAGTGATCAGCCAGTGGCATTGAATTTTCTGCAAGAGAAGCATACGATCGCTGACCTTCGCTGTATGCCCATTGATGTGAATAAATTACTACGCAGAAGAGAGCTTGAGTGGATTTATAAGTTGCAAACAATGGCACCCTGGGTCTCAATATGCAAGTCTGGCTCTTGTGTTTCTTGGATGAAAAATAATTTAGTTGCTGTTTGTTTTTGTTTCTCTGATTGCTTTAACTATGTGCTTAAGTTTTATCTTAGATCATATCTCTTGGTCATCTTGCTTAAATTAGTTAGGTTCAGTGTGAGATAGGATTAGTAAGAAATTAGCTCAGTATAATATGAAGTATGATTCACCCTGTTGTGATTTTGACTAGTACTTAAAATGAGTACTTTTGTTTATGTATATATGTAAATAACCTAGGGAAAGGAGGCAGCAACTTACATTTTTGTAGTTTTTTTGAATAACTGTGTAAGTCTTTGTTTATCTGTTGCTATAACAACGGATCGTTTTTATATTTTTTACTTTTTATAATCTAAGTACGGAGTATTTTGCAGAATGATGCGTATTTGGCCCTGTGTTGTTTTCTTTGTTATGGAAATCTGTTTTCAGTGCTTTTTTCTAATTTTAAGTATAGTAGTTTTTCTGTTGATCCGGTGATGACATCATCACTGGAAGTTGATGCCTGCTGTTCCGGTTTACAGATTTGCTGATGAGAAGTGTGTATAGATCCTTGTGTGGAAAATTATTTAAGGTGGGTGATTAAGCTTGTTTTATATCCTTGATAAAGGTCCTAGTTGGAGGACTGAAACGTTAGATGTGTTTGGATGTGAAGTGGTAACATCCTCATTGAAGAGACCGGGTACAAGTTATTTCTTTGGAGTTTGTTTGGAGACTCTGTACCGGCCATTATTAACTTACAGGGAGTGCTTAGGTTGTGTAAGATATATAAATAATTATATATATACACAAAAGTTCAATTAGCTGATCCACCCACCTGTTGGCAGCTACCTGGGTGCAAATATGTAAATAATACCTCCAAATGAAATGCACTCAGATGAAGGGGATTTGTATATCTCCGAAACGTTAAATACATTTTGGATTTCCTCACCCAATAGGTCCTGTAAGTGCATTTCATTTGGAGGTATATATATACTGTGTATATATATATATATATATATATATATATATATATATACAGTATATATATATAGTTATTTTAAATATATTATATATACCTATATATCTAGATGACTGTATAGATAGACAGAGAGGGAGAGAGAGAGAGAGAGAGAGAGAGAGAGAGAGATTTAAAAATGCAAAGAACATTTTCCAATAAGTGAAGAACGTTGGAATGTAAAGTATTTACAGTAAAAACACAGTTAAACACATTCGGCTAGATTACGAGTTTTGCGGTATGAGTGAAAAAGCAGCGTTAAGGCTCATTTTCACTACCGCTGGTATTACGAGTCTTGCAGGTTTAGCACACATTTTTGGCCATAACGCAACGTAATTACCGCAGGTTTCAAAAAGTCCTTTTTTCAATGGGACTTCCATAGCGCCGGTATTACGAGTTTGCCTGGGAGGCCAAAAAGTGAGCGGTACAGCCTATACCGCCAAGATCCATGCCGTAAACTGAAAGTCAGTAGTTATGGGTTTTACTCTACAAAGCTGTAGCATAAAACTCATAACTAAAGTGCTAAAAAGTACACTAACACCTATAAATTACCTATTAACCCCTAAACCGAGGCCCTCCCGCATTGCAAACACTAAATTATTAGCCTCTAATCTGCTGCTCCCGTCATCGCCGCCACTATAATAAACATATTAACTCCTAAACCGCCAGACTCCCACATCACAAACACTAGTTAAATATTATTAACCCCTAATCTGCCACCCCTAACATCGCCACCACCTACCTACATTTATTAATCCATAATATGCCGCCCCCAATGTCGCCGCCACTATACTAAATTTATTAACCCCTAAACCTAAGTCTAACCCTAACCCTAACACCCCCTAACTTAAATATAATTAAAATAAATCTAAATAAAACCTACTATTATTACCTAAATAATTCCTATTTAAAACTAAATACTTACCTGTAAAATAAACCCTAAGCTAGCTTCAATATAACTAATAGTTACATTGTAGCTAGCTTAGGGTTTATTTTTATTTTACAGGCAAGTTTGTATTTATTTTAACTAGGTAGAATAGTTACTAAATAGTTATTAACTATTTACTAATTACCTAGCTAAAATAAATAAAATTTACCTGTAAAATAAATCCTAACCTGCCTTACACTACCATTAAATCAATTACATTAATTAAATACAATTACCTAAATTACAAAAAAAAACCCACTAAATTACACAAAATAAAAAAATAAATTATCAGATATTTAAACTAATTACACCTAATCTAATAGCCCTATCAAATAAATATCAAATAAATAAAAAAGCCCCCACAAAATAAAAAAAAAAACCCTAGCCTAAACTAAACTACCAATAGCCCTTAAAATGGCCTTTTGCTGGGCATTGCCCTAAATAAATCAGCTCTTTTACCTATAAAAAAAATACAAACAACCCCCCAACAGTAAAACCCACCACCCACATAACCAACCCCCCAAATAAAATCCTAACTAAAAAATCCTAAGCTCCCCATTGCCCTGAAAAGGGCATTTGGATGGGCATTACCCTTAAAAGGGCATTTAGCTCTTTTTCAAGTGCCCAAACCCCTAATCTAAAAATAAAACCCACCCAATAAATCCTTAAAAAAGCCTAACTCTAACCCCCGAAGATCCACTTACAGTTTTTGAATACCCGACATCCATCCTCAACGAAGCCGGCAGAAGTCCTCAACGAAGCGGCAGAAGTCTTCATCCAACCGGGCAGAAGTCTTCATCCAGACGGCATCTTCTGTTCCAATCAGCCAATAGAATGCAAGCTCAATCCTATTGGCTGATTGGATCAGCCAATAGGATTTTTCACCTTTAATTCCGATTGGCTGATAGAATTCTATGAGCCAATCGGAATTCAAGGGACGCCATCTTGGATGACATCATTTAAAGGAACCATCATTCTGCAAGAAGACGTTGATTGAAGAGGATGCTCCTCGCCGGATGTCTTGAAGATGGAGCCACTCCACGCCGGATGGATGAAGATAGAAGATGCCGTCTGGATGAAGACTTCTGCCAGCTTAGATGAAGACTTCGGTCGATTGGATGAAGACTTCTGCCGACTTCGATGAGGACTTCTGCCGATTCGTTGAGGATGGATGTCGGGTCTTCAAAAACTGTAAGTGGATCTTCGGGGGTTAGAGTTAGGCTTTTTTAAGGATTTATTGGGTGGGTTTAATTTTTAGATTAGGGGTTTGGGCACTTGAAAAAGAGCTAAATGCCCTTTTAAGGGTAATGCCCCTCCAAATGCCCTTTTCAGGGCAATAGGGAGCTTAGGTTTTTTTAGTCAGGATTTTATTTGGGGGGTTGGTTGTGTGGGTGGTGGGTTTTACTATTGGGGGGTTGTTTGTATTTTTTTTTACAGGTAAAAGAGCTGATTTCTTTGGGGCAATGCCCCGCAAAAGGCCCTTTTAAGGGCTATTGGTAGTTTAGTTTAGGCTAGGTTTTTTTTATTTTGGGGGGGCTTTTTATTTTGATAGGGCTATTAGATTACGTGTAATTAGTTTAAATATCTGATAATTTATTTTTTATTTTGTGTAATTTAGCGTTTGTTTGTTTTTTGTAATTTAGGTAATTGTATTTATTTTATGTAATTTATTTAATTGTAGTGTAAGGTTAGGTGTTAGTGTAAGACAGGTTAGGTTTTATTTTACAGGTAAATTTGTATTTATTTTAGCTAGGTAGTTAGTAAATAGGTAATAACTATTTACTAACTATTCTACCTAGTTAAAATAAATACCAATTTGCCTGTGAAATAAAAATAAAACCTAAGCGAGATTCAATGTAACTATTAGTTATATTGTAGCTAGCTTAGGGTATATTTTACAGGAAAGTATTTAGTTTTAAATCGGAATTATTTAGTTATTAATAGTAGGTTTTATTTAGATTCATTTTAATTACATTAAAGTTAGAGGGTGTAAGGGTTAGGGGTTAATAACTTTAGTATAGTGGCGGCGACATTGGGGGCATCAGATTAGGGGTTAATAAGTGTAATGTAGGTGGAGGCAACATTGGGGCGGCATATTAGGGGTTAATAACTGTAATGTAGGTGGCGGCGGTGGCGGGGGCATCAGATTAGGGGTGTTTAGACTCAGGGTTCATGTTAGGGTGTTAGGTGTAAACATAAATTTAGTTTCCCCATAGGAATAAATGGGGCTGCGTTACGGAGCTTTACGCTGCTTTATTGCAGGTGTTAGGCTTTTTTTCAGCCGTCTCTCCCCATTGATGTCTATGGGGAAATCGTGCACAAGCACGTAAAACCAGCTCACCGTAGCACTGGTATTGGAGTGCGGTATAGAGCTCAATTTTGCTTTACGCTCACATATTGCCTGATAACGCTGGGTTTTTGTAAACCTGTAATACCAGCGCTGTAGGTAAGTGAGCGGTGACAATAACTTGCAAGTTAGCACCACGCCACTCATAACGCAAAACTCGTAATCTAGCCGATAATTAAGTATTAAAATTGTTTAAAAATATTTTTCAACTTTTAAGGTATTTGGGTTGGGATATATATATATATATATATATATATATATATATATATATATCCCCACTCAAATACCTTATATATAATGTATGTACAACATATAAAACACCTGAACTTGAAGGCAGAATAACCTCTTTCTTTTTCACTATATATCTACACTAATACAGGAAAATTTACCAAGCTGCAGGCGGACAAGTTCTCAAGTGGAAGATCTGTCCACCTGCAATTACCACTTGGCAAAATTTAGGGAAGAAATTTAGGACTGCAGAGGAGCTCTGTTGTGTTCAGTCCTGCCCCTGCTCTTGTGCAACCAATTGCTTGAGATCCGGACCTAGAAATCATCCCCAACAAGTGAATTTTAGGTGATTTATCTCTGACACCTAGGATGAGACAGAGACTGTTTGTTTGTGAATGCATATTGATACATTTTTAAAGCCCTACAATACATCACATTAACCTGCAGTGGATTACTGGCAAGTTTTTGTGAGGGGATCAGTACAACATGCATTTTTTACTTTATTGTGATTATAATGAACATTTATACACTAATAAACACAACACACTGCTCTATATGATAATGCAAAGCACCTATACACATGCTGTAGCCTGCACTGTATAATTAATGCAGAGTACCTATACACTGATAACATATTAGTGCCTATACACTAATGGTGAGCACTCTGTGCTCCATAATCATGCCATGCATTAATACACTAAAAATGAACACACTGCACTGTATAATTAAATGCCAAATATGTATTCACTGAAATAGGACTTATCTTGCAGTATATCAAAAGTTGGAGGATTGTCAGTGCTCCTACGACTGCCTCTCATCCCAAGTATTAGCCAATAGGCTCTGGGTAAAGGTGAGTCCCACTACAACTGCTGTCACCGGCTCCACCAACTTTTATGAAGATTGCTAAAGTTTTGCAGAGAGCGCAGGGGCTGTGCAGTGGTGATATTTCAGCCAGCTGTTTTAGCTAACCTGCACTCTCCCTATGTTTCAGGGGAGGTCCCTCCCATTGAAGCCATTATGCCACCACAAATGGCCCCTAAAAATGAAGGAACAAAAGTAGAAGTGGAGCCACTGTGATGTTAAAAGAAGATTTTTTATTCAAAATTCCTTAAAAATAGGGAGGCATCCCAAACATATGAACAGGAAACTGCTTCTAACTTGTTTCGGCCATTGTGGCCGTAGTCATAGCATGCAGTAATACTATACAGGTGTGATTAAAACAGGTAAGGTATTACACAGTTCCATTAACTCTTAGCAGCCCTAATCCAAAATTAAATACAGACAATGGAGCCTAATGTTATAAAACAAACAAAAAGATCATAGACTGCACAAAAGGGGGTGGCATAATGTGTACTGAATAGTGAATGTAAAAAGGGAACAAGAAAATATATCGAAAATATGCTTAATATTGATGTAGAGAAAACAAATATATAAAATATATATCAATAATGAATACAATTGTGATATTAAATATCAGAAATCAAAGCATACTCAGGTATACTGGGAAAGAAAAATAGATAAGGTATATAAATAACAGCTAAAGTTATTCTTCATATATCTTACTAGAACCCTCAGGAAATAATGCCCAAAGCCCAAATAGAGTTTTATTAGAAGGCATAGAGGTCCCCTACGGGAAAATATAGTAATATAAAGTACACAAAATGTAAATTGAAGTAAGGGCCAAAAACACATATCTCATTTGCTGCATTCAAGTGTCAGTATGTGACCTATCTATATTAGTAGTAAGGATAGGATGAAGAAGTGGCTACACTTCTAATAGAACCTACTCTAGAGGTATGTATATATATCTCAAGGGGTACAAGGAGTATAAATAATTTAATTTATCAAGGAGGAGAGGGAAGAAGAAACCCCGTCCTAGGGACCACAAGCATAATACCTATGGTCCCAGACAGCACTTACTCCCAGAAATTAATCAGATCATATCTGTAGTTTAAGCCATGGGGGTGTTCTGGTCTTAAGGTGGAAAATCCAGAACACCTCACGCTTGGCCAGAATGCTTTCGAGGTCTCCTCTTTTTGGCGTAACAACTTTCTCAATGGCAATCCACCTAAAAGTGTCTAATTTGCCATTGTGGACAGTTGTGAAGTGCTGCACAAGTAGTGAGGTCGATTTCCCTCTCTCAAGAGTGGAAATATGTTCCCTTATACGTGTATTTATATCCCTGGACGTGAGTCCTGTGTATTGGATTTTACACTTGATGCAGATGATTAAATAGATAACACTGGTATGGGTGCAATTCATGCATGTCTTGATGTCATATATTTTGCCTGTGATGGCTGAGGTGAAAGTATTAGATGTTTGGACATAATTGCACGGTCGGCATTTACGATGCCCACACCTAAACATACCCCTGTGAGATAACCATGAGCTCTCAGGTCTATTAGCTGGTTTTAGCTGAGTGGGGGAAAGAATACTGCCCAAAGTACGACTTTTTTTGTATGTGCACCTGATACCCTTTTGTACAGCATCTCTTAGCTGATCATCAGCTGCAAGCAATGAAAAATGTTTTTTATAATGCTGCAGATGCTGGAATATTGGTCACTGTATGTGGTCACAAAATGGACCCCCTGAAACTTTGATGAGGTGCCCTGTGCTCCCTTGTCCTCTAAGAGTTTGTCCCTAGGTATTTCCTGGATCTTTTTCCTGGCTTCCTTGATGTGACTTGTGTTATATTTGCATTCCTTGAGCCTCTGCTCTAAGATCTCAGTTTCTTTTTGGTAATCCCCTTCCCTGCTACAGTTCCTCTTGAGCCGGGAGAACTGGCCTTTGGCCACTGCATACGATATGTTTTTAGAAACATAGAAACATAGATATTGACGGCAGATAAGAGCCATAGGCCCAGCAAGTCTGCCCGACCTTACCTAACAGTATAAACTTATCTAGTTCTTGGCTCCAGAATCGGGTCCCTTCCAGGAACGACTTCCTTCACGCACAGCGGCCTAGGACAGAGACTGTCATCAGTGAGTACCCTTCTTTGTATTTGCGTACATATTTGCACTGTGCATGATACCGGTGATTATCTAATGATACACTTTAAAGAACTTTCCATCTAACATAAACTGAGATCCGAGATCACATCGATCCAAGAGGTACAACACATGGTTTTGCCTTTACACCTATCCCATTTGTGAACCTGAGTCTACATATGGACTAAACACCTACGAACAGTGTATCTCCATCTAAGAGGAACTATCCTCTACAAACAACATTAACCTTATCAGAACTATTTCATCGTCACTGACTTTCTCTGCAATATTTTAAAGCAGTTTGGCTATTTATAATTTCATCAATTATTGAGCAGGAGTCCTAATAGCCGAATGTATTTTACAGATTAACCCACTACTAATATTAGCTATCTAAGTCTTAGACCATTTAGGGTGGGTCCCTGCCAATTTGTCAACTACTCTTTCAGCTACTTTTTTAGCTGTCATTTGCTATTTACAGCTTTTTTGTATATACTAATTTTAAGTACTGGTATAATAATTTAGTATTACACCAGCAAAAGCAGTACTATACACCTTTCCAATCGCAGTACATCTTAAGCATAAAATAGCATCTATATACTAGTACCCAGACTGCTTGCAACATTTCTAGTACATTGTGCCATTTTCACTTTAAGAAACTGGTTCGCCTTGATCCCTATCCAGGATCCATATCCTCTTCAAAGTTTCTTAAATTTAATAATAGGCTTTCCACATACACATTGTTTTGTATTAGCACACCAAGCTTATTTAAGCAACTAGACATACTAGCTTACCATTATGGCTGAAAGTAACACTCTCACAGGAGTAGTAGACACAGACTGAAGAAAACTCATAATGAGTACAGCATTAAAAGGTAACTCCACTAGAACAGATGAACCATTGGAGAGGGACCTAACTAACATTTTCTCTAATTTAGAAAACATCAAATACAAAGAAAGCAATCTTTGGTGGGATATAGAGTTCTTAGAACTCTATATCAACGAAAGAAAAGTCCCTAGGGGGCTTAGGATGAAGAAATACCTATCCTTTGCTCGACACAATCAAAGCTTCATGGATGAATGGAACAACAATTTGACCAACTGCTCCATCATTTTGATGAAGCAGCTGCTCAAACATAAGAAAGAAGAGAGAGATTCCCTACTAACACAGATAGAAGAGACCTTAGAGTCTCTCAAACCATTTGAACAGACTAAGAAATATATAGATTACAAAACCCAACTGGACTCAACCATGCAACAGTTAGATTCTACACTATCAGAAAGAAAAGTTAGTAAATCCAAGAGAGATGTAAAGGATTACGAATTAGATATCGTATATTCCTGGCAGAAAGACAAACCATATAGACACAAAGATCATTCACAGCAACACAATCATAAAAATAAGAACAAAAACAAAAGAAAGGGTCACTTTAACCACACACCGAATGCCAAGCGAGTCACATTCTCAAGTATTGACACAGACAATACAGAGAGTTCACAGATAGTGGAAGAATCACAAGCACACACTTCGAATGAAGAAACAACAAGCCACAGTACCTCTGATGGCAGAATTAAACTCTCAACACTAGTACAAACACTGATCACCAGTAGTACACCAAAAAAGGATTTACCACTACGTTATCCAAGCAGAATAAAAAAGACCATACAAAAGAAATAGGATCAGTAATCAACCTATCTGACATCACCCTCAACAGTTCTCAAGTTAGCCTACTGAACAAAGGGTTATCCTTTGCCCCGTCCACCAACTTTGACCTTTTTTCCACTATTTTAGATATCAACGCCTTGGTTAGAAAAATTACACTATATAAGCATTTTTCACAAATCACATGCACTGATAATGAACAAGCGAATAGTTCACAGCCAGACAATACAGCACAAGAAAATATTAATTCTATAGGTCTACAATTCAGAGATCTCTGTGATCTGAACACTCTCACCTCACTCCAAGCCATCACATTTAGAGAAGCCAGCACTTATGACACAGTTCCTACACTTAAAACACTATCACATACCAAATCCTACTTCTACCCAGTCCACAGCAGAAGTGAAGCAATAGAGATGTTCCAAAACCTTGTAGAATTGGAACTCACTAGTTTACATTCCTCCTTAGAGAATGCCCCCAACGCGACAAGTAAACACAATCTATCTCTTAGTGAACAATTGGCACTCAAATCACTCAGTACTAATAAAGATATAGTGGTTACCCCAGCAGATAAAGGAGGGGCAATAGTAATTCTTAACACTGATGACTACAAAAGAGAGGTATACAGACAACTAAATGATAATGAGACATACTCGAAACTGACCTTCAATCCGACACATAAATTTAAACAAGAACTCCATAATCTATTAGATTCTGCAGTAGAAGAGGGGCACCTAACCCAAGACATAGCTGCTTATTGCCTAGTTGAGTACCCTACCATCCCCACATTTCGCACAGTCCCCAAAATACATAAGACTCTTACTGACACACCAGGCAGACCTATAGTGGCCAGCAGAGGCTCACTGTGCGAAAGAATAGGGAACTGGCTAGACAATATACTACAACCCATAGTCAAATCCTTGCCAGGGTACATACGAGACAGCACACACCTAATACAACAAATAGAAGCAATAACATGGCAAGAAAATTACACTTGGTTATCCATAGATGTTTCAGCACTTTATTCGAGCATCCCCCATGAGGAAGGCCTCACAGCTCTGACATATATGTTAAGGAGACACACCAGTTACCCAGAGGAATTTATTACATTCCTTGTGGAACTCACAAGATTTCTTCTCACACACAACTACTTTGTCTTCGAGGGCCATTACTACCTCCAGAAATGTGGCACCGCCATGGGGGCCAAGTTTGCCCCCTCATATGCAAACTTGTATATGGGGTACTTCGAACATCTCTATCTCTTTGGGGGTGGACTGGCCCTTGAGGACAAAGTAGTTGTTTACGGTAGATTTATAGATGATTTAATCCTGATTTACAAGAAGAACACAGAACTTACCATCCAAGAAATCATCAATTACTTTAATAATAACACACTCAATTTGACATTTACACATCAAAATGATGACCACATTATCAATTTCCTAGACCTCACACTAGAACACAATAGTGTAGGAGAAATCATAACTAGCACATTCAGAAAACCACTAGCAAGAAACACGATACTAAGAGCAGACTCCTGCCATGCTCCACACACACAAAGAGGCATCCCTAAGGGTCAATACCTCAGACTGCGGAGAAATTGTAGTTCTCTCCAGTCATACACGAAACAAGCAGATGAACTCACAAATAGACTAGTAGCTAGAGGCTACAAAAAAAGCTTGCTTCTCAAAATCAAATCTCAAGTAATGAGAATGGATAGGACACTATTGCTAACCAGCAAAACAGCCAAAAGCACATCAAACAGAAATGACACAAAAGAAGACATATGTTTTGTCACAAATTATAGCAACCAATTTTACACCATCACTAGAATTATTAAGAAGTATCTCCCTGTTCTTAATAGTGATACCACCCTAAGGGATAAATTACAGAAACGCATTAGATTTGTAGCCAAAAAAGCACCAACAATACGAGATAAGGTTACACATAAGTTTCATAATAAAACCCCATTAACTACTAATTGGCTCACCCCCATAAAAGGAAACTACAGATGTGGCCGTACACCATGTAAAAGCTGCAAACATACTGACAAGTGCCTAACATTCACTTCCTCGCAAACCAACAAAACATACACCATTACCACTAGGATGGACTGTACATCAACATACATAATTTATTTGATCACATGCTCATACTGCCAACAACAATATGTTGGTATCACCACACGTCCCTTAAAAGACCGCATAAGGGAACACCTCCTATCCATAGAGGAAGAATTCCCCAGAACACCAGTGGCCAAACATTTTCATACACATCCACAAAAACTGACCCACTTTACATTCAAAGCAATTGAACACATAATAAATAACCCTCTAGGAGGAGATAGGAATAAAACATTATCCAAAAGAGAAGTATACTGGATCTTCATGCTGCAAACTAGGGCACCACAAGGCATGAACAAAAGATATGATGTCAATCTATACATTGAGTGAACAGAACCCCTTCTTCCATTCATCCAAGCTGTCTTTAGATCCCAAATCCCCATACCAGAGATAAAAAACCCCAGAGTATAGAAAAGAATGAAACTAGAAGTAATAACTAAGAGACATACACATAAAAACATAGAATGTTCTTAGCATAGGTACAGTTAGATTTATCCCTCTTCCAATAATAAACTGATTATTATTTTTTCCTTTAGCTAATCTATTGTAATAAGAGAAAAAAAACACAAAAAAACTCTTTTATCATGCCTATCTAATAGTCCTAATTCCTTACCCTGCGTTGTTATTCACAACAGGTAAGGTAGCTAATATACACCAGCAGTCCCCTATAGTATCAAATAATAGAACTTCCTTCTCTAGTATTGGTAATACCCATTTTTAGAGTAATTCCCTATTTACTGTTTTTCCATTTAATACCATTTGTGATACACAACCATGAGCCAAATATTATTAGGGGACCCCAGGTATATAGTAAAGTAAATATATACTTTTCTAGTGACCTTACAGAAGTAACTCACAAATACAAAGTATTAAAGTTTGTCATAAATGCTATTAGACCACAGAATGTTATTAATTATTAATCATTTTTATGCATGATGATGTTTGGAGCAGTACTGTTAGTCCCATTAAAAGCTATTGTCAATTTTTGTTCCAGTTAGGCAGCATATTACTCCTACAAGTCTAAATTTCCCTATAAAGGGCTTTGCCAAATTACGTGACTTTAAAATACGACCTAACTGTCTAACTTTAATATGTGCTTATTTCTAAATGTGAAAATATAGAAACTAAAACCAAAGCAAATTATACAATAAGCACTTAGACAGGCATACACTTTTGTGACACTATTCAGTACTACACCAACTGAGATTTATATATATATATGTTTGAAACATTATGTACAATTAAGCTCTATTTTTAAAATCATTTAATCATTATCTATCTGTTCTTCCTAGTCTTCTGCTGCACAGGATCGATGTAAACACTGTAGTGGGTGACCATTAAACCATATATCTGCTGGCAATTTTCCCACCTGAAGAGTAAAGGACTATACCTGTCCTGATAGGTCACTCACCCCTTTATATGGATCCTGAACAGCAGAGACCGATATCTCTGATGAAGCGCATGTGCCCATGCGCGAAACGCGTAAGATTGGAGCTTACCTTGCATCCAGAAAGCCTACTTTGCAATAAAACTTTTTCTTGACACCTGGACTCAGCTTTCCTTCTTCCTCATTTCTAGTTCATAGGATAGCCTTATGCTTGTCCCATGCATTTTTAAAGTCCCCCACAGTGTTTGTTGCTACTACCTCTTGAGGAAGTGTATTCCATAAATCAATCACTCTTTCTGTAAAGAAGTGCTTCCTCAAATTACTCCTGAATCTACTACCCTTTAGCTTGAGCTCATGACCCCTTGTTCTTGAATTTTCCATTTTATGTAAAATACCCACAGCCTCAGTTTTATAAAACCCTTTAATGTACTTGAAAGTTGCTATCATATCACCTCTTTCCCTTCTCTCCTCTAAGCTATACAAATGTAGGTCATTGAGCCTATCCTGGTAAGTTTTATTTTTTAGACCATGTACCATTTTGGTAGCCCTCCTTTGCACAGATTCAAGTTTGTTAATATCCTTCTGAAGATATGCCCTCCAGAACTGCACACAATACTCAAGATGAGGCCTAACTAATGATCTATAAAGTGGCATAAGAACCTTACTATTTCTGCTGCAAATACCTCTACCAATACATCCAAGCATTCTGCTAGCCTTATTTGCTGCATTACTACATTTTTTACTAAGTTTTAAATCATCTGAAATAATAATTCCCAAGTCCTGTTCCTCATCTGTAACAGTCAGTAAAGTGTCATTGAGCCTGTAATTAACATTTGGATTTTTCTTCCCTAAATGCATTATTTTACACTTTGCTGTGTTAAACTTTAGATCCCAGTCGTTTGTCCAATCCTCCAATTGTTATATATCACTTCTCATTTTGTCTACCCCCCCCTGAAACATCCACTCTGTTACAAATTTTTGTATCATCTGCAAAGATACATACTTTCCCCTGTAGCCCTTTGCTGATATCGCAGATAAATATGTTAAACAAAACAGGCCCCAGAACTGACCCCTGAGGAACACCACTAGTAACAGCCCCCTCAATTTTTGAATCTAGACCAAGGAGATACAGTTTGTGAATTAGTTTATTGTGTGGGACGGTGTCAAATGCTTTGCTGAAATCTAGATATGCTACATCAACTGCTCCACCCTTGTCTAATACTTTTGTTACATAATCAAAGAAGTCAATCAGATTAGTCTGACATGATCTCCCTGAAGTAAAACCATGCTGATTTTGGTCCTCTAAATTGTTTGTCTTTATGTAAGTCATAATTCTTTCTTTTAAGAGGCTTTCCATTAATTTCCCTACTACTGAAGTTAAACTAACTGGCCTGTAGTTGCCAGATTCTTCTCTACTGCCCTTTTTATGAAGAGGTATTACATTTGCTATTCTCCAATGTTAAGTGAGCTAATACATAGAAACATATCTATGTTTCTATGTATTAGCTCACTTTTAGGGTGGCAACTGTCTGCATGAAGCAGGGTGTTGCCCGAAATGGGTTTGCTAAAGATTCTGGTGTGTATAGGGCCCCCTATTTCCCCCTCCAAAATAAGGTCCAGGAAAGTGATGTTATTTGAATGACATTCAAATGTAAATTTCAAATCATAGTCATTATCATTGAGATAATCAATAAATGTATTCACCAATTCAAAAGGTCCCGTCCATATGATCAGCAGATCATCAATGAACCGCTTGAAAAAGTGTATGAACCTTCTGAAGGGATTACCATCCCCAAAAATGTGGCACAGCTCCCACCAGCCAAGATAGAGATTGGCATAGGAGGGGGAGGAATTTTGAATAAAGAATCTTCTTTTAACATCACAGCGGCTCCACTTCTACTTTTGTTCCTGCTTTCTACCAGCTTACGAAACCACTGTGCCCGTCTGGTCAGGTTTGCTGCATCCAGTCCAGGAACCTATACTCTCACTCCCCCCCCCCGCGCGAATACGTCACTTATGACGTCAGTGGAGCCTCCTTCCGGATCCAGCCAGCGTGCAGACTGCAAAGGCCGGGCGATCAGCTGTGGCAGCTGTCGAGTGTGTCTCAGACCGTGGAGGTAAAGAAACAAGCCTAGTACAGCCCAAGAGCTTATGCAGCATGCATCGTTTGTCAAGGTAATCCTATGGTGGCATGGAGGTAGGGGGGAGTTGATATGAGGTACTGAATCACAGGTCCTGGTGAATAACATTACTTTGAATGTAATAAGCGCATATAGACTACAAACAGTGTGCCTTTCTTTCCTCTTTATTTTGTCTCTAAAAATGAAGTACAGATTAGACAGCTAAAAAATAAATATACACATTAAATAAAAATAATGCAATGCACCAAATTCGCACCCCCTCATCCCAATGGGGCGCCCTCAGGCAGTCGCTTAGCCTGCCTCTATTGTAGCACCGGCCCTAATCTTAGTAGTTTCTGCTCTCTCAGGAAATCTATGAAAAAGGTTTAAACACAATGTTACTGTCTTCCCAAAACAACATTTTGCACCATGGCCATCTACTGAGTAGGTCCGCTACTGGCTGCGCAATAAAATATTGTGATAAATGATCAATATAACAATGCAATATCTATTGTAAGCAAGCAAACTCAAGTATTCAGCCAGAAATATGAAGTTTGTCTAATCTTCAAACATTTACATAAACTAACATCTTTATATATTTTAATTAGTGTTATTTAGATATAAAGCTTTAAGACATTACTGTCAATATGGTGATATATTACTGTTTCAATGCACAAGTGTTTCATTCTCTTCCCCTGGAAAATATGATTGAATTTGTTTGTGTAAATAAAGAAAGGAAGTCTTTTGCTGTGTGCTAATGTGCCACTATTTTAAATAGAGATATTTTATACATACTGACTTTGCATTCACTATAGTACATATAGCAGTGCTCTAATTCCAAAGGTGGTGGATATGAAGGTATCCCTTGAAATTAGGGAAAACCCTCATGAGAATAAGGTTGGTGATTTCCATTTGTTTTATGATCCCTTTCAGCTCTAACTCCATTACTTAGAAGAAATATATGGTTTAATATTGATTTTCCCTCTGCCAATTGCATTTTACAAATTCATGAGAGTAGCCATTGAGTTTGTGTCCTGAATCAGCTGTGATTTAGAAATGCATTATTGCTTCCAAACGATCAGCAACTCTCAGATCCTTTCATTTATTTGAAAGTCCCTGGAGATTATTTGCCTTTTTTGAAAACCTAATGGTTTTTATCTTAAAATATTGCTTGGAATGTAGGTAAAAGCTGATGAGCACATTTTCAGATTTATTAGCTCTACCATAATGTGTCATTGATATATTTGTCCCAAAAGTACCAAGACATTGATTTGAAGCCAGGTAATAAAGCTACACTAAAAAAGATGATAATATAATTGAAAATACAGAATATTTAAGGACATTAACATGGAAATGTTGTTACTCTTAAAAATAAGCTTTTTTACTGAGTAAAATGTTAAATCTGTGAGCTGACTAAATATTTTAAAATAAATTATTCACTAATAAGCCTATTTTATTTTGAATGCTTGATTGCAATTGTATTAGAAGTGTATTTCTTTCTATCTATCTATCTATCTATCTATCTATCTATCTATCTATCTATCTATCTATCTATCTTATGTTTTATTTATGTTTAAATAAAACATTGCATAAGCCTGGTATAAGAAAATGTATTATGTTCAAAGTCTTAAATGTGTGATTACAGATATTACTTGTGCTAAGTGCTATTGCACGTATAGTTTTTGACACATCAAGGTACAAATATGATCATATTTGGGACATTTAATTCCTCACTAATAAGGCTATTTCTCTCATATATTATCTGTTCTCATCATTATAGCAACAGAAACTGTCATTAGTCTAGGATTACAGTTAGTACCATGGACTTTTAGGTATATGAATGTCTGTCTTTTTTAGCTTGAGGGTATTTTATTAAAAAATTGGAAGAAGGGGTTACATCTGGATGCTTGCAGCTTGAAGGAAGCCTATGAACCCAGGCAATGTATGCTGAAAATAATTGAGTATGTACCTCTTCCCTTATCTAGATGGATGGATGCAATGTGGAATTAAAGATTCTTTTTAGACTACTGATCCCTGTATATTAGGCTGAATAACGCCCTTAATAGGTTTTTTTTTTTTTTTTTTTTTATATATACTTTTTTATTGAGGTTATGATGTTAATACAACAAGAGCAAAAAAACCATGAAATACAGATATCATCTTGTACAGCAAACAAATATGAATTGATTACATCAAGAGTAATACATTGAATCTAAATGGCTAGATATCTTGAACCTCTATTTTATATTAGATTAAATTCTGAAATGAATTCCTCCATGAAAACAAAGGGTTACTTTTGAACCCAACAAAGCTGATGAACACTGAGGGAGGAAATTAGCATTGAGAATGGTCACTTTTGGACCTAGTACTTGAGAAAGTAAGATGGGAAAAGTCAGCAGGCCAGTGCTGCTCTAGAGAGATGAAAAGAGAGTGGAGAAGAAAAGATAAGAAGAAGGGAAGAACAGGAGGAATGGGAGGGGGGAGGTTGGGCTCCTATTAAAGGTGCATGTTATCTGAGGCTAAGGGAATATAAAGAGAAGTAGGGGGTTAGTGAAACCCATTAAGGAGATATATTATGAGGACTAATGGCTCATGCTGGGTCTGGAGCCATGGATATCTGCATTATCTGTGTGGGGACAAGCAGTTTAATTATTAATTATTAAATAATACTAGAGCATGAACCAGTATCTTATTAATCTATGCTAAAGGCAACTCTGGGGGAATACTCAATATCTAATATGGAGGTTGTAGTCAGTGACATGGGGCTCTCTAAGATAGGATAAATGAGGGAGCCTTTTATTTAAGTATACCCTTTTTTTCCCCTTTTGTTTACTTTTATAATTAGCTCTGAAAAAGGAGACAAGTGAGGAAGCTTATGCAGTGAACATGAGAGAAATTCTAAGGCTAATCCTAGTCTGTAGAATAATAGTTTGTGTCCTCATATTAGTTTGTTTAAGTATCAAAGCTTCAATGGCCAAGGTGGAGTCATAGTCATCAAAGTATGGTTTCTATGTACATAGTAAGGGTTCCATCCAACACTGTTTTTACCTCTAGGATTCAAAATTCTTTGCAGTTAAAGAACAATATTTCAGTTTAACAATATGTTGTGGCCAATATGAGAAGGGCACAAAAATCCTATCTATAAAACTAAGACATCACTATCTCATATGAACTAGGAATAAGCAAACAGTGCAGTAATAGAGCGTCTCAACAATGTTACAGTATACAGATTAATACCAAGCCTTATAATAAATCTCAACTATATATTCATTCTCAAATTGCTGAGCTCACAACCCAAGAAGAGGGATCATGTAAACAGGAGACAGTCACTAGTGAACAAACTAAAGCTCAGAGTTTTATATGTGTAGATAGTGGCGTTTAACCTATTCTAGATATTGAGTGAACAGATTAGAGTAGTGTCAAAGTGATAATATGGTTCTATAACACTGCTAGGACTTTTATCTATGTCGCTGGGTAGGTGGCAAAGTCCTGGTTGAAATAGTCTGCCGACCTGTGTTCCATTTCCTGCAAAGGGAAGACCAGTTCAGTGGTCAGCTTCCAAATTACTCCCTGGGTCCCAAGTCGACCTCCTTGATACAGACAGGAGAGAAAGGATCGGCTGTTTTGCAGGCAGGGCCTGGGAGTAAAAACTATGTGCCTGGTGGAATCTCCTGCATTGGATGGTGGCTTTGGTGGGCTGCTGAAATATGTCGCACCAGCTCTTAACACAATGAGGAGTAGTTTGCACTGTTGTGTTTTCGCTAGAGTACTTGCTGTTCATAGCCTTGTGAACTGTGATATGTTCTAAATATGTTGCGCTCCATTTAATGCCAGGCTCCACTGCCGCAATGTATAGAGCTCCAACAGATACCTTGTAAAAGGGGTTGCTAGCCGTCAGCCGTAAACTGTGTGCTTTCTGTAATCCGCCGTGCCGCATCTGCGGACACTCCAGGTGTCCTGCGGAGTGTTGGTCTGATCCTGTGGGTAGGTAGAAAGGCTGTGAGGTACTGTTGCTTCTACCATCGCCTGTCTGCTCTGCCATTTCCAAGCTGGGGCTTCCGGTATCTATCGGGTCTGTCTGGCAATTCTCTTCTGAGGCTCGGGGTGGGTCTTCCAACGGCTGCGGCGAGTCCAATTCCCCCAAACCGGCTACCTCCACCGCTTCCTCTGACACCACTGTAGGTTGAAGTGGGCTCATAGCAGCCCTCAATTCTGCGATAAGTACTTGCTGATGCAAGTCTAGAGAGCGCATAAGTTCTTGCAGCGCTGAGAGTATTTGTTCCTCCATGATGAGATTGAGGTGACAGTAATAGCGTAGGAGCTGTATCTCTGTCAGAAGAGAAAATGTGTAGATATCCCCAGGGATGTTGGTCTACCTCGAGTTGCGGTCTCAGCAAATAGTAGGCCTTAGGACAGTTATTGCAGGGATTATCGTGTGCCCATGTCTCAGTTCATGTGGCCTCTGTTCTAATGTATATTAGGAGCAAGATAGAGGAATAAATTAATGCCAGACGTACCATACATTTATATATTAGTGATCAAACATTAGGAGCTCAGTTATGGCACGTCTGGCTGCTTCGGCTGCTGGCTCCGCCCCCCCTTAATAGGTTTTTAATGCTACACATTAATTTCAACTGGGTGAGAACTGAATAATTCCCATGTGTTCCTCAATACTCTCTTATATTTAAAATATATATTCTGTGGTGCCTAAAACAATTTTGTTTTGATCTTTTGTTATTTTTACTGAGTGAAAACTATCTAAATTACTTTTGTTTGTGTACAACCCCAATTCCGAAAAAGTTGGGATAGTATAGAAAATGCAAAAAACAAAAGTCATTTGAAAATTCAATTCACCCTGTACTATATTGAAAACACAATATTAACACATTATTAACACATTATTTGATGTTTTACTTTGTGAATTTAATGTATTTTTGAAAATATACACTCATTTCAAATCTGATGACTGCAACATGTTCCAAAAACATTGGGACAGAGGCAATTTAGGACTAAAAGCAATGTGACAAGTTGAAATAAGAAGGTGACGTGAAACAGGTTTAGGCAATTGTGTCGAGGCTCGCCAGTCTGCCAACAGATGCATCAGGGAATAATCCAACACTTTGAGAACAACATTCCCCAAAGACAAATCAGTAGGATTTTGGGCATTTCACCTTCTACAGTCCACAATATATTTAAAATATTCAAGGAATCCGGTCAAATCTTGATGCGTAAAAGGCACCAAGATTTGACCGGAGGAGGAAGATGAGAGAGAGCAAAAGAGACGTGGAGCAAGAGAGAGCACAAAAGAGAGGGGGAGAGAGTGCAAAAGAGATGGGGAGAGAGCACAAAAGAGAGGGGGAGAGAGCACAAAAGAGAGGGGGAGAGAGCACAAAAGAGAGGGGGAGAGAGCACAAAAGAGAGGGGGAGAGAGAGCAAGGGGTGGGATCGCTGTACTGTAAAAAATCTCCTGTGTGAACGGACTTTAGGATTAGTATGTTATAATATGGTACTTACTCTGACTTTTATAGTTTAACATAGTCTATACAGGTGAAAATCGAAAAATTAGTATATTGTGCAAAAGTTCATTTATTTCACTAATGCAACTTAAAAGGTGAAACTAATATATGAGAAAGACTCATTACATGCAAAGCAAGATAGTTCAAGCCGTGATTTGTCATAATTGTGATGATTATGGCTTACAACTCATGCCAAAGCCATATATGTCTGCTATTACAGCACTTACAACCATTTGTGCCATAATTGCACAAGTTGTTTGTAAATAATTTCAGTGGGAAACCTAAAGTTTGTGAAAAAGTTTGTGAAAAAGTGAACAATTTTATTTATTTGATCGCATTTGTCAGTGAAATGGTGGCATGAAATATACCAAAATGGGTCTAGAGCAATACTTTGAGTTTCATGCAAAAAAACAAAATATATACATGTCAAGGGTTATTCAGGAATTCCTGACAGATATCAGTGTTCCAATGTAACTATCGCTAATTTAAAAAAAAAAAAAAATGGTTTGGAAATAGCAAAGTGCTACTTGCATTTATTGCCCTATAACTTGTAAAAAAAGCAAAGAACATGTAAACATTGGGTATTTCTAAACTCAGGACAACATTTAGAAACTATCTAGTATGGGTGATTTTTGGTGGCTGTAGATGTGTAACAGATTTTGGGGGTCAAAGTTAGAAAAAGTGTGTTTTTTTCCATTTTTAGAAAGTCCATTTAATGGCAAGAAAAACGGTATATAATATGTGTGGGTACAGTAAATGAGTAAGAGGAAAATTACAGCTAAACACAAACACCGCAGAAATGTAAAAATAGCCCTGGTCCTTAAGGGAAGGAAATTGAAAAATGGCCTTGTCCTTAAGGGGTTAAGCCTTAAGGGGTTAAGCCTTCAGGATCGCCAGAAACAAAAGTTAAGAAGCAATGGTCGTAAGACCTCTGCTCCTTAACTCATCCGCCACCTCTGAGGTTGCGGACAGCAATCATCCCGATCGGATAAGATCGGGATGATTGAAACTCCCTGCTAGCGGCCGATACATTTTTAATGAAAAAATATAACATTTATATGGAAAAAAAGGTTTTAAAAGGATTAAAAAGGAATGTGGTATATGGCAAAGTGTTTGACTGGAAAGGGATCCAACGTGTGTGTGTACATATATATACATATATGTGTGCCTATGTATATATATATATATATATATAAAAGCATATGTATGTATATACATGTGCATATATGTGTTTATATGTCTAAATATGTATGTGCACACATTTAAACACATATATAGACATATATAGACACACACACTTTGAAATATGCAATACCATTTTTTATCAATTTTAAAAAATTTTAATGTTTACTCTAGCTGAGCTTTGGGTCAGTATGCAAGTGAGAAGATGAAAAGGCTTTCTTTAGCATGGGTAGAAGGAGTTAGCACGGTTGCGATATCTGAAGTCCTAAAGTTGAGTCTTTCGCTTGCTCGCTTTTTTTACCTTCTGTGTTTTACCTTGAGGGAATGAGTGATAAAAATGTATTGCTCCACTTGTAGTCTAGGCCTATATGTTCTTATCTAAGACCTCTTCTTCATTACTATGGTAGGTTCAGGTGTGTGACCTGAGAGAGAGCAATCTGGGGATATTTCAGTTTAATGAGACTGTCTGTATAGTGCTGTGACAGTTTTCTGCATTTGTGAATATATTTGAATTGTATCATTGCTATTACTGCTATGTAGTATGAAGAGGAACTTCATCTTTTTTTGTTTACTCTCCATGGTTCTTTTTACACGTATATACACACACACATATATATATATATATATATATATATATATATATATATATATATATATATATATACATACACACACACATATATATATATATACACACTCACTGGCCACTTTATTAGGTACACCTGTTCAATTGCTTGGTAGCACAAATTGCTAATCAGCCAATCACATGGCAGCAACTCAATGCATTTAGGCATCTAGACGTGGTGAAGATGACTTGCTGAAGTTCAAACCGAGCATCAGAATGGGGAAGAAAGGGGATGTAAGTGACTTTGAACTTGGCATGTTTGTTGGTGCCAGACGAGCAGGTCTAAGTATTTCAAAAACTGCTGATCTACTGGGATTTTCATGCACAACCATTTACAGAGAATGGTCTGAAAAAGAGAAAATATCCAGTTAGCGGCAGTTGTGTGGACGACAATGCCTTGTTGATGTTAGAGGTCAGAGGAGAATGTGCATGATCGAGATGATAGAAAGGTAACAAAAACTCAAAAAACATTTGTTACAACCAAGGTATGCAGAATACCATCTCTGAACACACACCATGTTGAACCTTGAAGCAGAAGGGCTACAGCAGCAGAAGACCACACTGGATGTCACTCCTGTAGCGAAGAACAGGAAACTGAGGCTACAATTCACACAGTCAGTGAAGAGTGGGGAATGCTTAATTGGGTGTGTACGTAGTGTGCTATTTCATATGCAAAAATAACAATAAATCACAATTGCACAGCCAGCTTGATAGAGCAAACAAAGTTCACAAACTTGCTATGTCAGCGGGTCACCCCAATCTCCCCCGACTATAGCAAAATCCAAATGAATGTGTTATGTGTATATGTTAATGAAACTCTCCAATGCAGTCAAGTAATATCACTTTTGATTATATTGCAAAGAAACTCACCACAGTCCTGTTTAGGTTGATCTTTCTCTTGTATCCAAGTGGTGTTGTTGATATTCTTGTGGTGCTGGTGAGTATCCAAGCTGGAAATAGTTAAACCTCCGCAATAGGGGAATTGAATGGTGTTTGGACTCGCTGAGTGTGCTCACAATGGCCAAACAATTCAAGTCTCACAAACAAAAGACAGTTTGGAGCACCAAAAAGCGAGTGAAAAACAAAAATTTTTATTTTATTTATAACAATAGGGTTACATAACCCCAGGGTAAGAGTGTAAAAACAATATGTTGAAAAACAGAGAACAAATAGGCTGACCGGTTTCGGCGTGTGCCTTAATCCTAGCCTGCAGGCTAGGATTAAGGCACACGCCGAAACCGGTCAGCCTATTTGTTCTCTGTTTTTCAACATATTGTTTTTACACTCTTACCCTGGGGTTATGTAACCCTATTGTTATAAATAAAATAACAATTTTTGTTTTTCACTCGCTTTTTGGTGCTCCAAACTGTCTTTTGTTTGTGAGACTACAATTCACACAGGCTCACCAAAATTGGACTATAGAAGATTGGAAAAATGTTGCCTGGTCTGATTAGTCTCGATTTCTGCTGTAACAATCAGATGGTAGGGTCAAAATTTGGCGTTAACAACATGAAAGCATGGATCCATCCTGCCTTGTATCAATGGTTTAGTCTGGTGGTGGTGGTGTAATGGTGTAGTGGATATTTTCTTGGCACACTTTTGGGCCCCTTAGTACCAATTGAGCATCATTTAAATGCCACAGCCTACCCGAGTATTGTTGCTGACCATGTCCATCCCTTTATGACTAAAGTGTACCCATCTTATGATGGCTACTTCCAGCAGGATAATGCACCATGTCAGAAAGCTCAAATCATCTCAAACTGGTTTCTTGAACATGACAATGAGTTCACTGTACTCCAATGGCCTCCACAGTCACCAGATCTCAATCCAATAGAGCACCTTTGGGATGTGGTGGAACGGGAGATTTGCATCATGGATGTGCAGCCGACAATTCTGCAGCAACTGCGTGATGCTATCATGTCAATATGGACCAAAATCTCTGAGGAATGTTTCCAACATCTTGTTTAATCTATGCCACGAAGAATTAAGGCAGTTCTGAAGGCAAAAGGGCGTCCAATCCGGTACTAGCAAGGTGTACGTAGTAAAGTGGCCGGTGAATGTATATACATATACACACACACACTTGTGATATGCTGTTTGACTTTGCTCTTTTTGACCTTTGCATTATTAAAACATGAAATGGGTGCATAGCTGTCAGTATATATTAATTTGTTAGTGGTTGCATGGAATTGTGTAAACCTTTTAATAATTCACACATCTGGAATCACAAAATTAAACCAGTTGCAACTTCCAAAATTGAATATATGTATTATTTTCTTATATTTATTAAGCACTGACATATTCTATTTCTCTATACAAAAAGTGTATAATAAATTTACTTTGGCCTAAAAAAGTATACACAGTGATAGGGAGGCAGCTGCGATCCTTGTCATGAAATCTTGTGTTATCTCAGGCACGGTGATGAAGTCATTATTAAGCTATAAATTGTTTTGTTATGAGACATCAATTACATTTTACATCTAATAATCACATTCTAAAAGTCCAATGTAAGTTGCCCATGGACAAAAATTGTACTTAGTAAATTATCCTGAGATTCTGAAAATATGTAAATGTATTTTTTTTTACATTTTATTTACATTTCAAAGAAATAACTGTAAAGTTTTATTTTTTTATAAAGTACTTTAGTTTCTAAATTTACTTGTCCCTTATCTACTCTCTTCTATTGAGGACTATAAGGGACATAGACAATGTACAAACAACAGCTGTGTGAAATATAGCAATGTTAAATAGACTGTAAGCATCGGGATAGCGATTACTCAGATATGAAATGAGGTGTTATAAAAAAGGCATGAAAAGGGCTTTAATATAGATACATGCATATACATGTCTAGATATGTAATTCTATGTGTGTATATATATATATATATATATATACACAGTATATATATATGTGTGTGTGTGTGTGTTTGTATGTGTGTACATATATATTAATGTGTATATATGTATTTACAGACATATATACACAAATACATATGTATACACACACACACACACACATATATATGTGAAAAAGACAGATGAGAGATAATTATAAAAAAAAAAATCCAGGCCTGCTATGACCTCACATTAATGTCAACGCTCTCTACTTTCTTTCAGTTCCTTTTTCTGTCCAGCTGTTGTCTTCCCCAGAACCCTAGTTGATGTTGCTAACTGTTTTTATTAATTTACTACTGTATGTAGCATTATGTAATTTATGGTATAAAACAAACAATATTAAAAAATTACTTCACAATATGGTGTTTCCCAACTGTTTTCTGTCACTGCCTTTGCAATCATTGAATTATAAAAATCACTGTAGTGCAAAGGCTTAATTATCCAGCCTTGTATCCCGTTAAAACAGGTGCAGATAGTAAAAGTTAGTGGTCCCATACGTTTGATTCTTTTATTAGACATTTCTTATACAGAGTTGTAAAAAACAGAGAAGCAAAAATCAAATATCTATTTCAAAAATACTTAGAACATATTGTGCTATGTGCAAAACATTGGCATGTGAAATGTTTACAGTAAGTACGCAGTATAATACTTTATTAAAGGGACATGAAACCCCAATTTTTTCTTTCATGATTTAGAAAGAGCATGCAATTATAAACAACTTTCTAATTTACTTCTATTATCTATTTTGCTTCATTCTCTTGATATTCTTTGCTGAAAAGCATATCTAGATATGCTTAGTAGCTGCTGATTGGTAGCTGCACACAGATGCCTCCTGTGATTGGATCACCGTGTGCATTGCTATTTCTTCATTAGTATATCTAAAGAATTAAGCAAATTAGGTAATAGAAGTAAATTGGAATGTTGTTTAAAATTGTATTCTCTACCTTAATCATGAAAGAAAATGTTTGGTTATAGTGTCCCTTTAAATATGAATATTGCATTAATATGCTTTAACATGTTTTCATCTACTTAACTGCAAAGGGCTCTAATGTGCACACACACACACACACACACACACACACACATATATATATATATATATATATATATATACATTATATACATTTAAAGCCCTAAGATATTAGTCAGCCCAAAATGTTACTCTCTACTTTTGATCCCACAGCACACAACCCACCCATACCACACCAAGTGGAGCGGTAACAAGTGGAGTCGGGTTGCGCTGATATTACAATTTGAAAGTTAAAAGTTTTTGCACTAGCGCAAACCTGACTCGCGAAAAAGGTTACTCCTAGCGCAATAAGCAAAAAAAGTTTAAAAAAACCTAACACCCTACTCGCGCACTAACCCCAATCAATATAAGCCCCTACTGCAATAAGCCCTAAACCGCCAAATAGCCCACCGCAAACTTCCCATTATACAATTAACCCCTAAACCACCATCCCCCCACATCACAAAGTAACTAAATAAACTATTAACCCCTAAACCGCCATCCCGCCACATCGCAAAGTACTTAACTATACTATTAACCCCTAAACTGCCATCCCCCACATCACAAGGTACCTAAATACACTATTAACCCCTAAATCACCAGCCACCCACATCGCAAAGTAGAAAACTAACACCTAAACCCCCTAACCTAACAACCCCTAACTTAACCCCCAAATTAAAATACCCAAATCTTATAAAATAAATCCTTACTACCTTAAAAAAAAAGACCTTACCTATAAAAATAAATAAAACTTAATCTTACTTAAAAAATACACCTAAAATTACTTAAGAAAAAAAAAAAAACTAACATTACTTAAAAAAATTATTTAAAAAAAAAAAAAACCTTACATTACTATTACTATAAAAGGGGTACCTCACATTCACTATTCAGTTTGCGGATGGGGACCGCATGAAGAGGAGCTCTGAGTTAGTGCTCTGAAAAGGAGGACCCCTGTTACCATCCCCGTCAACGCCTTCACCTCAGCCACCACCATTTAAGGGCTATTTGTAGTTTATATTTAGAATAGGTCTTTTTTTATTTTGAGTAGGGTTTTTTTTAGGGTATTAGAATAGGATTAATTATTTTATTGTTTTCGGTAATTACTTTTTTATTTTCTGTAATGATAGATTTTTTTATTTTCTGTTATTTTAGAGTTTTTTATTTTTTATAATGTTAGTTTTTTTTAACAATGTTAGGGTTTTTCTTTTAGGTAATATTAGGTCTTATTTCTTTTTACAGATAAGTTTTTATTTTTTGAAGGTATTTAGGATTTATTTTGTAAGATTTGGGTATTTTAATTTGGGTTAAGTTAGGGGGTGTTAATTTAGGGGGTTTAGATGTTAGTTTTTTACTTTGTGATGTGGGGGGCTGGCGGTTTATTAGTTAATAGTGTAGCTTAGTGTTTGCGATGTGGGGGATGGTGGTTTAGTGGTTAATAGTATACGGCTAGATTACGAGTTTTGCGCTATACGGGGTGCATAAAGAACGCAATAAAATGAGCGGTACCACACTTTCCATAGCGCTGCCATTACGAGTTACTGAAAAACCTCCTGCTGTGTGTTATAGTGCGTAAGCTCCATACTGCACAAAAGTCAAGGGCTGAGCTTACGTGCTCATGCACGCTTTACCTTATAGACATCAATAGGGAGGGAGTGTTAGAAAAAATTTAACAAATGCGATCGCGGAATCGCAAATCTCTGTAACGCAACCCCATTGATGTCTATGGGGGAAAGAAAGTTATGTTTAAACCTAACACCCTAAAATAACCCCTAGTCTAAACACCCCTTGTCCGCCACCCCCGACACTAAATAAAATTATTGAACCCTAATCCTCTGCCCCCCAACATCGCCGACACCTAAATAAAGTTATTAACCCCTAATCCGCCTGCCCCCCACATCGCAACTAATAAATAAACCTATTAACCCCTAAACCGCCTGCCCCCCACATCGCAACTAATAAATAAACCTATTAATCCCTAAACCGCCGGACCCCCACATTGCAAAACACTAAATTAAACTATTAACCCCTAAACCTAACACCCCCTAACTTTAAATTAAAAGTTACAATATAACTATCTTAAAATTAAAATAAACTTACATGTGAAATAAAAAAACAAACTAACATTAAACTATAAATTAACCTAACATTACAATTCTAATAAAATAAAAATAAAACAACCAATTAAAAAACCTAAATTACAAACTTAAAAAACCTAATACTACGAAAAAAAAATAAAAAATCTAACATTACAAAAATAATAAACACTAAATTAAAAAAAAAAAAACGAAATTCAAAAATAAAAACAATTACACCTAATCTAATAACCCTATAAAAAAGTCCCCCCAATATAAAAGCACCCCCTAACCTACAATAAACTACCAATAGCCCTTAAAAGGGCCTTTTGTAGGGGATTGCCCTAAGTTAAACAGCTCTTTTACCTAGAATAAAAAATACAAAGTCCCCCCAACAGTAAACCCCACATCCAACCAACCCCCCAAACTAAAAAACCTAAGCCTAAAAAAAATCTAAGCTACCCATTGCATTGCCCTTAAAAGGGTGTTCAGCTCATTTACTGCCCTTAAAAGGGCATTCAGCTCTTTTACAGTGCCCAAAGCCCTAATCTTAAAAAAAGGTTTTTAGTTTTTCGTAGTGTTAGGCTTTTTTAATTATGTAATTTAGGAATTTTAATTGGTAGTTTTTTTTTATTTTATTAGAATAGATATGTTAGTTTAATTTATAGTTTAATATTAGTTCTTTTTTTATTTCACAGGTAAGTTTTTATTTATTTTAAGATAGTTATATTGTAACTTTTAATATAAAGTTAGGGGGTTGTTAAGTTAAGGGTTAATAGTTTAACTTAATTTAGCATTTTGCGAGGTGGGGGGCTGGCAGTTTAAGGGTTCATAGGTTTAGTTTATAAGTTACGATGTGGGGTCTGGCGGTTTAGGGGTTAATAGGTTTATTTAGTGTTTTGCGATGTCAGGGGAGGCGGATTAGGGGTTAATCATTTTATTTAGTGTCAGTGATGTCAGGGAGCGGCGGATTAGGGGTTACTAGATTTATTTAGTGTTGGGGATGTTGGCGGATTAGAGGTTAATAGGTTTATTTAATAGACCCGATTTGGGTGGGCGGCAGATTAGGGGTTAATAGGTGTAATATAGTATTTGCGATGCAGGAGGGTGGCGGTTTAGGGGTTAATAAGTAGTTTATGGGTGTTAGTGTACATTTTTTGTTTCGCAAAATCCATTTTAGCTGGAGTAGTAGTTTATTTTTAGAATAGGGCTTTTTTTATTTTGAAGAGTTTTTTTTAAAGGGTATTAGAATTGTATTAATTATTTTATTGTTTTTGGAAATTACTTTTTTATTAAATTAAATTTTTTAATTTTCTGTAATGTTAGATTTTGTTATTTTCTGTAATTTTAGAGTTTAAGAGTTATAGCCCTCCACTTGTAATATGGATTTGAGTGTAAAAAATACTGCAACCTTGTGACCACGTTTACAATCCTGGCTCTAGCGATAGTGCTCCACTTGTAATCTAGTCCAGTGTCTCCATCAAAACACAGACTTAGGTCAATCAGAGGTGACACTGGCATGGTACATCTTGAAACATGCCCTTATCACATATATAACACTAGAGGATAAAAAATATGACAACCATCTCATATTTTGTATGAAAATAATGCTCATAATGTCACAAGGGGATTGCTTATATGTGTTTATGTACTGTTTATTCATAAAAGTTATAAGTTGTTCTATAATTTCAGCCAATTATTTACATGCCATAAAAGAGGGAGTTGGTTACTTTATTTCTCAATGTGTGCATCACAGTTTGGCTCTGGATCTCTTTGTCACTTACTTCCCACCCCTTAGGTAGTCTGAGTGGGAAGAAAGCTCATGTGTAGAGGGGTGGGTGTTTTTTTTTGGAGGGGGGGGGGGATTTAGTGTGGGAGTGGGTTAAATAAAAAATAGTTTTGATGTGTTAGGTCACTGTACTTAGTGAGGTCAAAGGAGTTTCAGGAGGAGATGTGTGGGAGCTGTCATGCTAGTAAACGGAGCTGAGAAATATTGTGAGCTTTGTGCACATAATTTATGGCCATCCTCTAACAAATGTCACTGCAGGGCACAGTGAATATAGGTTTTAACAGTAACCCCTTTGATGTTCATCTTACAAAATAATAAAAAAAATGTGTGTGCATGTGTATGATTGTATGTATGTATGTGTATATATATACTGTATATATATATATATATATATATATATATATATATATGTGTGTGTGTGTGTGTCTGTCTGTATGTATGTGTATATGTGTTTGGTGTGTGTACATGTATATATGTATGTTTGTTTTCATGTGTGTGTGATTGTGTAGCAAAGGAAGATAAGAAGGTGATCTGTCCGTGTATAAAAACAAAAAAATCTATATTTCCACAAATAAAAAAGAGTGCTATATGTCAAATAGGCTAACGCATTTTGGCGTAAGCCATAGTCATAGCCTGATCCATCTGGCACACAGTACCTATAAAAAGCCACTCATTGGCTGCTCATTAATTGTAAAAACACACCCCTTAGAGATTTGAAACAAACGTGTGAGTAAACATTTCTCTGTTATTATGTATTACATAAATCAGGGCACATATATAAATCTCCTGCACGCTAGCTGTAAAAGACAGATTGTGTATTTATAAATGTATTTTTTTGTATGTATGTGTGTGATTGTGTATGTGTTTATGTATGTGTGTGGTGTAAGAGTATATACAGTATATATATATCACTCTCTTGAAAAAGTTTCTGGCATAGAAACGAAACGTACGTAGAGAAGTTCTGTTTTTAAATTTACTGTCTCAGGGAGGCTACCAGGGCTCAGATGTTGTGGGCACATATTGGGTGAGCTGAGAGACACAGATTTGTACGTTTTTATATATATACTTTAAACACTGGAGTGGTATCCCTTCCATGTTTGATTGTGGACTGCCGTGGGAAAGTGAAACAATCTCTCCGGTTGGACAGGCTTTCCAGACGTCACTGAGGGAGGTTATCTGAGGAACAAACTCCATGGTTGTTTACAACCTGATGCGCACATCACACAGAATGATCTTGTGAGAAATACCCAGGGAAGGGGGTTTTGATAATTGATAACTACCAAACAGATTACACTTAGAGCGTGCTGCGCTTCTCTTTCTTCATATTTTTCAGCATTTTTTTTGTAAACGAGTCTTTTATGGGACTGTGCTGAGAAGCTGCAACATAAGACACGCTGAATAAAAGGGATATAGAGGACCATTAGGATTACCTGTTTTCCAACATTACACCTTTGATTAAAGGGACATTTTTCTGAACATTCATGAATATTTATAAACTGCTAAGTTGAGAAGCAGTGTGTGGAAAATAGTATTGTTTACAGTGGCGGCTGGTGAAGTTTGAAGTTGGGGGGGCACACTAGACCACACACCATGAAATAAAGCCCCACCCCTCCCTCAGATGGCTCCGCCCATGAATTGCTTTATATATATATATATATATATATATATATATTGTAATAAGGGAGGGAGAAATATGTATTATTTACTACCCATTTCATACAATTACATGTACCTTATAAATCTACAGATTTATGCTCTCAATTCATTCACACATGCCTTGTGTCACAATGCATTATGCCTGCTTCCCTTTGTGAAGCAGAGTGCATAGAGCCAATTTAAATAAAAGCTGCAAAAATTATAAAAAGGTATATCCTGAAACACTTTTTATAACCCCATTATGAAACATATTGCCAAACATGAAACTCATTGCCAAACATGAGTCAGATAGTGCTTCCATAGGAAAATGGTTTTGCTTCTGCAGTTCTGCTCAAATTAAATGTACTTAAATTGAAACAATTTTGTTCCTGATCATAAATAGTTAAACAAGGCAGCCAGAAAGGGCTCTAACCCCCCCCCCCCACCCCTTGAATGTTTTGCCTGCAGAGAGCTGCCTGTCAAGAGGATATGCAGCCTGAGATAACTCACACAGTAATAAAACAACTAAGCAGCCATTAGTGTATATTACAAATAATGTTGTTATTTGCCCATCATTATCATATTGATGCTATTGGGTATTGCCCCCACCCATACTGCCAAATATATATACAACCTGCTACAGGACCTAGTTGGAACAGGACTCATTTAACAATAAATAAAAGTCATTTATTGTGGTCACCTTTCACCCTGCTTCCTTGCTATCTGACCTGTATTGCGTCCCTCAGGCTGCCTCTTACCCGTTCTCTTCACACTCTGCACCATTAATCTTGCTTGCTCTCCGGTTCAGCTCTACTCTAACCTCCCCCTTCACAACTTGCTCAAGACGAAGTAAGCTATGAAGGGGGAGTGCAGAGTACAGCTGAACCGGGCAGCAAGATTAATCTTGCAGAGACTCAAGCACATGGCGAGATGAGGGCTTTGATGTAAATATTTTGCTGAAAACAGGTTCAGCTCTGATCCTCCTCTCTCCCCCTTCACAATTTTGAGCCATGATCTCCTGTGTGTGACCGTTAAAATCAATATAGTAATAGTAATACGTATAACAGTGTTATACAGTACTTACTGTGAAAGCTCTCTCCCAGACTGCCACCATTATTTTCTTCTGCCGCTCTGTGCCTTTTCAAAAGGCTTGTGTGCACTGCTCACGCTGACCAGGCTCCTCCTTCCGCACACCGTCATCACACTGTCTCAATGCACTAGGAGCACAGTCAGAACTGTGCGATTAAGAAGCTATAGGGCTGGGTAGGGAGGCGGCGCTGCAGTCACTCAAAAATAAGTGCTAAGATCTTGTAGCCTATACTTCTACCTATCGCACGTGCGATGCGATAGATAGAACAGTAACACAACAGCATTTTTTTTTCTAAATTAGCCTGGAACCCTTTTTAGCTGAATAAATATAATTTTTCCCAATAGGGAGCTATTGGAAAATTTATATTTATTCAGCCAAAATTTTTATTTTTTTCCCCCTCTTCCCCCTCTCTCTTTGGGTGTTCACGTGCGATCATGCTCCTATAGAGGAGCCTCCACTGATTGTTTAATGTATTTGTTACTATAATTTGTTGGTTCTTAATTTGTAGTTTTTATTGGGTGGTAGCGCATTATTTGCTTTCTATTTTTTTTTTACCCATTAAACTAGTAACACAAAGTTCAGTGATTTAAGCCACCAATCATCAGTAAACAACAAGGGTTGTAAATTAACCATCATATTGCTACTAAAACAGAAAATGTAGAGATTTAACAAATTTACAGCCAGGAACCTGCATAAAGCAGTGATAGGCCCAGTAAAACAAATAACTCTTGCAGTTTAGTGCTTTAACCTTTTGACACAATACTTAGGCACTATGTCCCCGCACCCACAAATTCAACCACACTGGAAATTGGGGTTATAAAGGCTGCAGCCAATTTATTTATCAAACTTGGAAGCAAATAAATAACTAACAAACCACGGCAAGTCTTTGACTAAAAACGACCCACATTAGTGCTTGCCCCATAGGAGCACAATAACTCTTGAAACCCATCGTAGTAAACATATTGCTAACCTATCCTGAACCCACAGGAGGTATCCACTTTGCTTCCCCACATTCTCAAACAGCAAGCAAACCGCCGCACACTTTCTTCCCAGCCGTAAGAACAGGGAGGGAGGGCGGGAGACATTTTTCACCTACTGGTCCGGAAATAAAGAGCATTCCCCTTTTCCTCTTCTTACCCTATTTATCACCTCTCAAACACCTCCCACTGACCTGCCAGCTACCCCACATGCACTAACTTGGCCTGCCCTAGGGTCAAAGGCCCTCCTTCATATACACTCATCCAGGGCTGCCTATATTGCCAGTAACCAGCAAATAGCAGGATTTTAATCTTGGTGTGTAGGTAAAGAGTGCATGATTCCATTACCTCCCTCTTCAGTAAGCTGTGCAAGCTCCTTCTGCCCAACCTGTTAAATAAATGTCTGTACTGGCAAAGACAATTAATCAAATACACAATTAAACATAATGCAGAGGGTACAATTGCATGTGTAATTGTTTACTTCCATCAACATAGGTATCATATTACTGGGATGGAGGGAAAGAACAGGCCCACCTTACCAGGGCACATAAAGGAAAAACATAGCCCAGACACTGTTTTTATTGTGTGACTGTGAATAAAAAACGCAGTTTCCTCCTTTAAGTTCAGTTAAAACATGCATTTCACTTGGCAAAGAGAAATCTGAAGTTAGAACCTGCATTACATGCAGCAGATACAAATGCACAAAGTATTGCCAAAGAATAGTTTGTTGATGTAAATGAATAACTTTTTCAGATCTAGTATATGAAGCCATATGGCTTTTTGTTTTAAGCCATGAATATCTCACACATTGGTACCTGTATATAATCTCTTAAGAACTTATTTGATTTTAAGTCAAAATTACAGTATACTAATATTTTTTTTATGCAAACTATAAAATAAAGTATTAAAAGATGAAAAATGTATATTCACTATCTGACCAAATGTATGTACACTTTATTTAACTTTAATTATTGAGTTCAGGGGTTTCAGCCACACTCATTGCTAGCAGGTGCATTACATCTCCATAGACAAACATTGGAAGTACAATGGGTCATTTTGAAGAGTTCAGTCACAAGTTAGTTCATCTCAGAAATCTCTGCCCTGCTATATTTGCCCTGGTCAATAGTTAATGCAGTCATTGTGAAGTGGAAGCGTCTAGGAGAAACAAAAGACCAGCCATAAAGTGGTAGACCATAAAACCCACAGAGTGAGGCTGTCGAGTGATGTAGCTCGTAGCACATCAAAATCCACTATCATCTGTTGCATCACTTGCTACAGAGTTCCAAACTGCCTTGGAAGCAAAATCAGCACAAGAACTGTTTGCCAGGAGATTCATGAAATAGGTTTCCATAGCCAAGCAGCTGTACACAAGCCTCACATCAATATGTGCAATGCCAAGCTTCGCATGGTAAGGTGTAAAGTATACCACCACCGGACTTTGGAACAGTAGAAACTTCTCTGGAGTAATGAAACATGATTCCCTATCTGGCAGTTTGATGGAAGAATCTGGGTGTAGCGGATGCCAGGACAACGCTACCAACATGAATGCATAGTGCCTACTGTAAAGTTTGGTTGAGGAAGTATAATGGTCTGGAGTGGTTTTGGGTGTGGCCTTTAGTTGCAGGATACAATGATATTTTAAACAACTGGGTATTTACAACTTTGTGGATCCAGTTTGGGGAAGGATTTCTTCATCCAGCTTGACAATGCTGTTTACAAAGCAAGGTCTATGAACACATGGTTTGACAAGTTTGGTTTGGAGAAACGCTATTGGGATACACAGAGCCCTGATCTTTTATATAGGAAAAATATTTTATACTGGATGTGTTTTTCTCTCAAAAGATCTACAGTTGTAGATCATCTGAAGTATTATTAAACTTTGCAATTGTTTGATTTTGCTTTATGATGGCCTATATTTACTGGGACACTCGCCTAGATTTAGAGTTCTGCGGCCAAAGGGGTGCGTTAGCTACGCTGGCTTTTTTCTGGCCGCACCTTTTAAATACCGCTGGTATTTAGAGTTCACAGAATGGCTGAGTTAGGCTCCAAAAAAGGAGCGTATAGCATATTTATCGCAACTTCAACTCTCGATACCAGCGGTGCTTACGGACGCGGCCAGCTTCAAAAACGTGCTCGTGCACGATTCCCCCATAGAAAACAATGGGGCTGTTTGAGCTGAAAAAAACACCTGCAAAAAAAGCCGTGTTCAGCTCCTAACGCAGCCCCATTGTTTTCTATGTGGAAACACTTCCTACGTCTGCACCTAACACTTTAACATGTACCCCGAGTCTAAACACCCCTAACCTTACACTTATTAACCCCTAATCTGCCACCCCGCTATCGCTGACCCTTGCATATTATTTTTAACCCCTAATCTGCCACTCCGTACACCCCCGCCACCTACATTATCCCTATGTACCCCTAATCTGCTGCCCTAACATCCCCTATATTATATTTATTAACCCCTAATCTGCCGCCCCCAACGTCGCCTCCACCTAACTACACTTATTAACCCCTAATCTGCCGACCGGACCTGAGCGCTACTATAATAAATGTATTAACCCCTAATCCGCCTCACTCCCGCCTCAATAACCCTATAATAAATAGTATTAACCCCTAATCTGCCCTCCCTAACATTGCCGACACCTAACTTCAAGTATTAACCCCTAATCTGCCGACAGGAGCTCACCGCTACTCTAATAAATTTATTAACCCCTAAAGCTAAGTCTAACTTTAACCCTAACACCCCCCTAAATTAAATATAATTTAAATCTAACAAAGACTCTTATTAAATAAATTATTCCTATTTAAAGCTAAATACTTACCTGTAAAATAAACCCTAATATAGCTACAATATAAATTATAATTATATTATAGCTATTTTAGGATTTATATTTATTTTACAGGTAACTTTGTATTTATTTTAACCAGGTACAATAGCTATTAAATAGTTAAGAACTATTTAATAGCTAAAACAGTTAAAATAATTACAAAATTACCTGTAAAATAAATCCTAACCTAAGTTACAATAGAATCCTATCAGCCAATCGGAATTCGAGGGACGCCATCTTGGATGACGTCCCTTAAAGGAACCGTCATTCTTCAGTTGGACGTTGTCGGAAGAAGATTGATCCGCGCTGGAGGTCTTCACTATGGAGCCGTTCCTCATCGGATGAAAATAGAAGATGCCGCTTGGATCAAGATGGTTGCCGGTCTGGATCGCCTCTTCTTCCCGGATAGGATGAAGACTTTGGAGCCTCTTCTGGACATCTTCAGCCGCAGGATTATGGATCGCCAGCCCCCGCTTTGGTTGGATGAAGATTTTGGAACCAGGACCGATCAGTGATACCCGGTGAGGTGAAGATAAGGTAGGAAGATCTTCAGGGGCTTAGTGTTAGGTTTATTTAAGGGGGGTTTGGGTTAGATTAGGGGTATGTGGGTGGTGGGTTGTAATGTTGGGGGGGTATTGTATGTGTTTTTTTACAGGCAAAAGAGCTGAATTTCTTGGGGCATGCCCCGCAAAGGGCCCTGTTCAGGGCTGGTAAGGTAAAAGAGCTTTGAACTTTTTTAATTTAGAATAGGTTAGGGCATTTTTTTATTTTGGGGGTCTTTGTTATTTTATTAGGGGGCTTAGAGTAGGTGTAATTAGTTTAAAATTGTTGTAATATTTTTCTAATGTTTGTAAATATTTTTTTATTTTTTGTAACTTAGTTCTTTTTTATTTTTTGTACTTTAGTTAGTTTATTTAATTGTAGTTATTTGTAGGTATTGTATTTAATTAATGTATTGATAGTGTAGTGTTAGGTTTAATTGTAGGTAATTGTAGGTATTTTATTTAATTTATTTATTGATAGTGTAGTGTTAGGTTTAATTGTAACTTAGGTTAGGATTTATTTTACAGGTAATTTTGTAATTATTTTAACTATTTTAGCTATTAAATAGTTCTTAACTATTTAATGGCTATTGTACCTGGTTAAAATAAATACAAAGTTACCTGTAAAATAAATATAAATCCTAAAATAGCTATAATATAATTATAATTTATATTGTAGCTATATTAGGGTTTATTTTACAGGTAAGTATTTAGCTTTAAATAGGAATAATTTATTTAATAAGAGTTCATTTATTTTGTTAGATTTAAATTATATTTAATTTAGGGGGGTGTTAGGGTTAGGGTTAGACTTAGCTTTAGGGGTTAATCCATTTATTACAGTAGCGGCGAGATTCGGTCGGCAGATTAGGGGTTAATAATTGAAGTTAGGTGTCGGCGATGTTAGGGAGGGCAGATTAGGGGTTAATACTATTTATTATAGGGTTATTGAGGTGGGAGTGAGGCGGATTAGGGGTTAATAACTTTATTATAGTAGCGGTGCGGTCCGCTCGGCAGATTAGGGGTTAATAAGTGTAGGCAGGTGGAGGCGACGTTGAGGGGGGCAGATTAGGGGTTAATAAATATAATATAGGGGTCGGCGGTGTTAGGGGCAGCAGATTAGGGGTACATAAGGATAACGTAGGTAGCGGCGCTTTGCGGTCTGCAGATTAGGGGTTAATTATTGTAGGTAGCTGGCGGCGACGTTGTGGGGGGCAGGTTAGGGGTTAATAAATATAATATAGGGGTCGGCTGTGTTAGGGGCAGCAGATTAGGGGTACATAAGTATAACGTAGGTGGCGGTCGGCAGATTAGGGGTTAAAAAAAATTATCGAGTGGTGGCGATGTGGGGGGACCTCAGTTTAGGGGTACATAGGTAGTTTATGGGTGTTAGTGTACTTTAGAGCACAGTAGTGAAGAGCTTTATAAACCGGCGTTAGCCCAGAAAGCTCTTAACTACTGACTTTTTTCTGCGGCAGGAGTTTTGTCGTTAGATTTCTAACGCTCACTTCAGCCAAGACTCTAAATACCGGCGTTAGAAAGATCCCATTGAAAAGATAGGATACGCAATTGACGTAAGGGGATCTGCGGTATGGAAAAGTCGCGACTGAAAAGTGAGCGTTAGACCCTTTAATGACTGACTCCAAATACCAGAGGGCGGTAAAAACCAGCGTTAGGAGCCTCTAACGCTGGTTTTGACGGCTACCGCCCAACTCTAAATCTAGGCCATATTTTTTTAGTCCAACTTTATCCTGGGACCACAAAATCTATGGCACACATTATCAGTGTTTTCTTAATAATTGGGAAAAAAACAACCTAATAATAATTTTAAAATAGTAAAGCTAAAAAGTGAAGGATCAATTCAAACACCACAATATTTTTAATATTTTTCTAACATTTTCCATACAATTTTGCCCTATCTTTCGGCTAGATTTAGAGTTTGGCGTTAGCCGTGAAAACCAGCGTTAGAGGCTCCTAACGCTGGTTTTAGGCTACCGCCGGTATTTGGAGTCAGTGATTAAAGGGTCTAACGCTCACTTTTCAGCCGCGACTTTTCCATACCGCAGATCCCCTTACGTCAATTGCGTATCCTATCTTTTCAATGGGATCTTTCTAACGCCGGTATTTAGAGTCGTTTCTGAAGTGAGCGTTAGAGCTCTAACGACAAAACTCCAGCCGCAGGAAAAAAGCAGGAGTTAAGAGCTTTCTGGGCTAATGCCGGTTCATAAAGCTCTTAACTACTGTACCCTAAAGTACACTAACACCTATAAACTACCTATGTACCCCTAAACCGAGGTCCCCCCACATCGCCGCCACTCGATTACATTTTTTTAACCCCTAATCTGCCGACCGCCACCTACGTTATACTTATGTACCCCTAATCTGCTGCCCCTAACCCCGCCGACCCCTGTATTATATTTATTAACCCCTAACCTGCCCCCCACAACGTCGCCGCCAGCTACTTACAATAATTAACCCCTAATCTTCCGACCGCAAAGCGCCGCCACCTACGTTATCCTTATGTACCCCTAATCTGCTGCCCCTAACACTGCCGACCCCTATATTATATTTATTAACCCCTAATCTGCCCCCCTCAACGTCGCCTCCACCTGCCTACACTTATTAACCCCTAATCTGCCGAGCGGACCGCACAGCTACTATAATAAAGTAATTAACCCCTAATCCGCCTCACTAACCCTATCATAAATAGTATTAACCCCTAATCTGCCCTCCCTAACATCGCCGACACCTACCTTCAATTATTAACCCCTAATCTGACGACCGGAGCTCATCGCTACTATAATAAATGGATTAACCCCTAAAGCTAAGTCTAACCCTAACACTAACACCCCCCTAACTTAAATATAATTTAAATCTAACGAAATTAATTATCTCTTATTAAATAAATTATTCCTATTTAAAGCTAAATACTTACCTGTAAAATAAATCCTAATATAGCTACAATATAAATTATAATTATATTATAGCTATTTTAGGATTAATATTTATTTTACAGGCAACTGATCGGAACAGCCAATAGAATGCTAGCTCAATCTGATTGGCTGATTGGATCAGCCAATCGGATTGAACTTGATTCTGATTGGCTGATTCCATCAGCCAATCAGAATATTCCTACCTTAATTCCGATTGGCTGATAGAATCCTATCAGCCAATCGGAATTCGAGGGACGCCATCTTGGATGACGTCCCTTAAAGGAACCGTCATTCATCGGGAGACAACGGAAGAAGAGGATGGATCCGCGTCGGCTGCTTCAAGATGGACCCGCTCCGCACCGGATGGAAGAAGATCGAAGATGCCGCTTGGAGAAGATGTTTGCTGGTCCGGATGTCCTCTTCTTGCCGGATAGGAGGAAGACTTTGGAGCCTCTTCTGGACCTCTTCAGCACCGGATGCCAGGACGGATCGGTGATACCTGGATGGTGAAGACAAGGTAGGAAGATCTTCAGGGGCTTAGTGTTAGGTTTATTTAAGGGGGGTTTGGGTTAGATTAGGGGTATGTGGGTGGTGGGTTGTAATGTTGGGGGGGGGTATTGTATTATTTTTTTTACAGGCAAAAGAGCTGATTTTCTTGGGGCATGCCCCGCAAAGGGCCCTGTTCAGGGCTGGTAAGGTAAAAGAGCTTTTAACTCTATTAATTTAGAATAGGGTAGGGCATTTTTTTATTTTGGGGGTCTTTGTTATTTTATTAGGGGGATTAGAGTAGGTGTAATTAGTTTAAAATTGTTGTAATATTTTTCTTATGTTTGTAAATATTTTTTTATTTTTTGTAACTTAGTTCTTTTTTATTTTTTGTACTTTAGTTAGTTTATGTAATTGTAGTTATTTGTAGCAATTGTATTTCATTTATTTATTGATAGTGTAGTGTTAGGTTAATTGTAGGTAATTGTAGGTAGTTTATTTAATTAATTTATTGATAGGGTAGTGTTAGGTTTAATTATAACTTAGGTTAGGATTTATTTTACAGGTAATTTTGTTATTATTTTAACTAGGTAACTATTAAATAGTTCTTAACTATTTAATAGCTATTGTACCTGGTTAAAATAATTACAAAGTTGCCTGTAAAATAAATATTAATCCTAAAATAGCTATAATATAATTATAATTTATATTGTAGCTATATTAGGATTTATTTTACAGGTAAGTATTTAGCTTTAAATAGGAATAATTTATTTAATAAGAGTTAATTAATTTTGTTAGATTTAAATTATATTTAAGTTAAGGGGGTGTTAGTGTTAGGGTTAGACTTAGCTTTAGGGGTTAATCCATTTATTATAGTAGCGATGAGCTCCGGTCGTCAGATTAGGGGTTAATAATTGAAGTTAGGTGTCGGCGATGTTAGGGAGGGCAGATTAGGGGTTAATACTATTTATGATAGGGTTAGTGAGGCGGGTTAGGGGTTAATAACTTTATTATAGTAGCGCTCAGGTCCGCTCGGCAGATTAGGGGTTAATAAGTGTAGGTAGGTGTCGGCGACATTGTGGGGGGCAGGTTAGGGGTTAATAAATATAATATAGGGGTCGGCGGTGTTAGGGGCAGCAGATTAGGGGTACATAGGGATAACGAAGGTTGCGGCGGTGTACGGAGCGGCAGATTAGGGGTTAATAATAATATGTAGGGGTCAGCGATAGCGGGGGCGGCAGATTAGGGGTTAATAAGTGTAAGGTTAGGGGTGTTTAGACTCGGGGTACATGTTAGGGTGTTAGGTGCAGACGTAGGAAGTGTTTCCCCATAGGAAACAATGGGGCTGCGTTAGGAGCTGAACGCTGCTTTTTTGCAGGTGTTAGGTTTTTTTTCAGCTCAAACAGCCCCATTGTTTCCTATGGGAGAATCGTGCACGAGCACGTTTTTGAGGCTGGCCGCGTCCGTAAGCAACTCTGGTATCGAGAGTTGCATTTGCGGTAAAAATGCTCTACGCTCCTTTTTGGAGCCTAACGCAGCATTTTTTTGAACTCTCGATACCAGAGTTAATTTTATGGTGCGGCCAGAAAAAAGCCCGCGGAGCCTTAACAGCCCATCTACTGCCAAACTCCAAATCTAGGCCTTTGTGCCCTACCATCTCCTTTTTGAGATGTAATTTTTGGCAGTGGTTAAATATTTAGTGGATCCAGATCCCTTTGATGACAATGGGAGTTGATAATCGTAAACCGCTGCTGATATTTAGGAAGCTCTGGGTAAAAAAAAAATTACTATGTAAACTGATGAGAGACATTAACTGTTAAAAAAGGAAAACAGCTGCCGATCATTCATTACTGGCAATTATGTAAACACAGCCTTACTTAAATATTTTTCTATTACTGTTCTATCAGCTATGTTTCTTCTCAGCGCATCTCATTGTGCATTTTTTTCTCAATTTATTTGTGGGAGCTCTAAACAGTACCTAAAAAGGTCTGCATCAAATATGCATTTTTAATGGCACTTATACAATGAAACTGATTATAAACCATTAGGTTTTGCAATAAATTTTAACTACTGCAATAACCTTAAAATAGCATTATTGGCACTAACCAATTGCTTGACACTTTATGAATCAGTGAAAACTGACTGAGAAAAACTCTCATTATTCATAAAAGTAATTGCATTCATTATATTTAGTTTCAGTGCATTCTTCTGTCTGACCATTTTTACAGCAACGGATCTCATCAGATAAAGCAAATGTCAGAAAAAATGTACTCATCCTTAATCTGATGTGAAAGTCATAAATGTTCTAGCTCCCACTGAACATCAAAGGTCATGGGTAATACCATTGTGACAAATACACAATTAGCTAAGCATTGCTAGGAACACTGGGAACAAAGGTATATATGTGTACAGATATATTTATTTAAAAAGAGAGAGAGAGAGAGAGAGAGATGGAGAGAGAGAGAGAGAGAGAGAGAGAGAGAAAGAGAGAGAGAGAGAGAGAGAGAGAGAGAGAGAGAGAGAGAAAGAGAGAAGAGGAAAGAGAGTGAGAGGGGGGAGAGAGAGAAGGGGAGAGAGAGAAGGGGAGAGTGAGAGGTGAGAGAGAGAAAGTAAGAAATAAAGAATGAAATAAAGAAGGAGAGAGAGAGAGAGAGAGAGAGAGAGAGAGATGTTGCTTATTTGATAATAATTAAAATTAAAAAAACATGCAAGTAATCAATGAATGACTTTTACTGCCTTTATTTTAAATTATTAAAGGAAATAATCTATCAAGTGTTTAAAGAATACTATGAGGCCCATTTATCAAGACTCGCCAGAAACGCAAGTTATGGAGCAGCGGTCTAAAGACTGCTGCTCCATAACCTGTCTGCCTGCTCTGAGCAGGCAGACAGAGATCGCCACAATTCAACCCGATCGAGTACGATCGGGTTGATTGACACCCCCTGCTGGTGGCCGATTTGGCCACGAGTCTGCAAGGGGCAGCGTTGCACAAGAACTGCTGGTGCAATGCTGAATACAGAGAGCGTATTGCTCTCCGCATTCAGCGATGTCTGTAGTACCTGATCCGCACTGTCAGATCAGGTCCAACAGACATTTGATAAATAGGCCTCTATGTATAGGTGAAAATTGTTTTATTTTAGGAAAAACAGAATTTATGCTTACCTGATAAATTACTTTCTCCAACGGTGTGTCCGGTCCACGGCGTCATCCTTACTTGTGGGATATTCTCTTCCCCAACAGGAAATGGCAAAGAGTCCCAGCAAAGCTGGTCACATGATCCCTCCTAGGCTCCGCCCACCCCAGTCATTCGACCGACGGACAGGAGGAAATATATATAGGAGAAATCATATGATACCGTGGTGACTGTAGTTAGAGAAAATAATTCATCAGACCTGATTAAAAAACCAGGGCGGGCCGTGGACCGGACACACCGTTGGAGAAAGTAATTTATCAGGTAAGCATAAATTCTGTTTTCTCCAACATTGGTGTGTCCGGTCCACGGCGTCATCCTTACTTGTGGGAACCAATACCAAAGCTTTAGGACACGGATGAAGGGAGGGAGCAAATCAGGTCACCTAAACGGAAGGCACCACAGCTTGCAAAACCTTTCTCCCAAAAATAGCCTCCGAAGAAGCAAAAGTATCAAATTTGTAAAATTTGGCAAAAGTGTGCAGTGAAGACCAAGTCGCTGCCTTACATATCTGGTCAACAGAAGCCTCGTTCTTGAAGGCCCATGTGGAAGCCACAGCCCTAGTGGAGTGAGCTGTGATTCTTTCAGGAGGCTGCCGTCCGGCAGTCTCATAAGCCAAACGGATAATGCTTTTAAGCCAAAAGGAAAGAGAGGTAGAAGTCGCTTTTTGACCTCTCCTTTTACCAGAATAAACAACAAACAAGGAAGATGTTTGTCTGAAATCTTTAGTAGCCTCTAAATAGAACTTTAGAGCATGGACAACGTCCAAATTGTGTAACAAACGTTCCTTCTTTGAAACTGGATTCGGACACAAAGAAGGTACAACTATCTCCTGGTTAATATTTTTGTTAGAAACAACTTTAGGAAGAAAACCAGGCTTAGTACGCAAAACCACCTTATCTGCATGGAACACCAGATAAGGAGGAGAACACTGCAGAGCAGATAACTCTGAAACTCTTCTAGCAGAAGAAATTGCAACCAAAAACAAAACTTTCCAAGATAGTAACTTAATATCTACGGAATGTAAGGGTTCAAACGGAACTCCTTGAAGAACTGAAAGAACTAGATTTAGACTCCAGGGAGGAGTCAAAGGTCTGTAAACAGGCTTGATCCTAACCAGAGCCTGAACAAATGCTTGAACATCTGGCACAGCTGCCAGTCTTTTGTGTAGTAAGACAGATAAAGCAGAGATCTGTCCCTTTAGAGAACTTGCAGATAAACCTTTCTCCAAACCTTCTTGAAGAAAGGAGAGAATCTTAGGAATTTTTATCTTATTCCATGGGAATCCTTTGGATTCACACCAACAGATATATTTTTTCCATATTTTATGGTAAATTTTTCTAGTTACAGGTTTTCTGGCCTGAACCAGAGTATCTATCACCGAATCTGAAAACCCACGCTTTGATAGAATCAAGCGTTCAATCTCCAAGCCGTCAGTTGGAGGGAGACCAGATTTGGGTGTTCGAATGGACCTTGAACAAGAAGGTCCTGTCTCAAAGGTACCTTCCATGGTGGAGCCGATGACATATTCACCAGGTCTGCATACCAAGTCCTGCGTGGCCACGCAGGAGCTATCAAGATCACCGAGGCCCTCTCCTGATTGATCCTGGCTACCAGCCTGGGAATGAGAGGAAACGGTGGGAATACGTAAGCTAGGTTGAAAGTCCAAGGTGCTACTAGTGCATCTACTAGAGTCGCCTTGGGATCCCTGGATCTGGACCCGTAGCAAGGAACCTTGAAGTTCTGACAAGACGCCATCAGATCCATGTCTGGAATGCCCCATAATTGAGTTATTTGGGCAAAGATTTCCGGATGGAGTTCCCACTCCCCCGGATGAAATGTCTGACGACTCAGAAAATCCGCTTCCCAATTTTCCACTCCTGGGATGTGGATCGCAGACAAGTGGCAGGAATGATCCTCCGCCCATTGAATTATTTTGGTCACTTCTTTCATTGCCAGGGAACTCTTTGTTCCCCCTTGATGATTGATATAAGCAACAGTCGTCATGTTGTCTGATTGGAACCTTATGAATTTGGCCTTTGCTAGTTGAGGCCAAGCTCTGAGAGCATTGAATATCGCTCTCAGTTCCAGAATGTTTATCGGGAGAAGAGACTCTTCCCGAGACCATAGACCCTGAGCTTTCAGGGATTCCCAGACCGCACCCCAGCCCACTAGACTGGCGTCGGTCATGACAATGACCCACTCTGGCCTGCGGAAGCTCATTCCCTGGGACAGATGGTCCAGGGTCAGCCACCAACGGAGTGAATCTCTGGTCTTTTGATCTACTTGAATCATTGGAGACAAGTCTGTATAATCCCCATTCCACTGTTTGAGCATGCACAGTTGTAATGGTCTTAGATGAATTCGTGCAAAAGGAACTATGTCCATTGTTGCAACCATCAAACCTATTACCTCCATGCACTGCGCTATGGAAGGACGAGGAACAGAGTGAAGTACTTGACAAGAGCTTAGAAGTTTTGATTTTCTGACCTCTGTCAGACAAATCCTCATTTCTAAGGAATCTATTATTGTTCCCAAGAAGGGAACTCTTGTTGACGGGGACAGAGAACTTATTTCTTTGTTCACCTTCCATCCCTGAGATCTGAGAAAGGCTAGGACGATATCCGTATGAGCCTTTGCTTTTGACAGGGACGACGCTTGAATTAGGATGTCGTCCAAGTAAGGTACTACTGCAATGCCCCTTGGTCTTAGAACCGCTAGAAGGGACCCTAGTACCTTTGTGAAAATTCTCGGAGCAGTGGCTAATCCGAATGGAAGTGCCACAAACTGGTAATGCTTGTCCAGAAAAGCGAACCTTAGGAACTGATGATGTTCCTTGTGAATAGGAATATGTAGGTACGCATCCTTTAAATCCACGGTGGTCATAAATTGACTTTCCTGGATGGTGGGAAGGATCGTTCGAATGGTTTCCATTTTGAACGATGGAACCCTGAGAAATTTGTTTAGGATCTTCAGATCCAAAATTGGTCTGAATGTTCCCTCTTTTTTGGGAACTACGAACAGATTTGAGTAAAATCCCATTCCTTGTTCTTTTATTGGAACTGGATGTATCACTCCCATCTTTAACAGGTCTTTTACGCAATGTAAGAATGCCTGTCTCTTTATTTGGTTTGAGGATAATTGAGACCTGTGGAACCTTCCCCTTGGGGGTAGTTCCTTGAATTCCAGAAGATAACCTTGAGAAACTATTTCTAGCGCCCAAGGATCCTGAACATCTCTTGCCCAAGCCTGAGCAAAGAGAGAGAGTCTGCCCCCACTAGATCCGGTTCCGGATCGGGGGCTATCCCTTCATGCTGTTTTGGTAGCAGTGGTAGGCTTCTTGGCCTGCTTACCCTTGTTCCAGCCTTGCATTGGTTTCCAGGCTGGTTTGGGTTGTGAAGTATTACCCTCTTGCTTAGAGGATGCAGAATTAGAGGCTGGTCCGTTTCTGCGAAAGGGATGAAAATTAGGCTTATTTTTAGCCTTAAAAGACCTATCCTGTGGGAGGGCGTGGCCCTTTCCTCCAGTGATGTCTGAAATAATCTCTTTCAAATCTGGTCCAAATAATGTTTTACCTTTGAAAGGAATGTTAAGCAATTTTGTCTTGGATGACACATCCGCTGACCAAGACTTTAGCCAAAGCGCTCTGCGCGCCACGATAGCAAACCCTGAATTTTTCGCCGCTAATCTAGCTAATTGCAAAGCGGCATCTAAAACAAAAGAGTTAGCCAATTTAAGTGCTTGAACTCTGTCCATAACCTCCTCATACGAAGATTCTCTACTGAGCGACTTTTCTAGTTCCTCGAACCAGAAGCACGCTGCCGTAGTGACAGGAACAATGCATGAAATTGGTTGTAGAAGGAACCCTTGCTGTACAAAAATCTTTTTAAGCAAACCCTCTAATTTTTTATCCCTAGGATCTTTAAAAGCACAACTGTCTTCGATAGGAATAGTAGTGCGTTTGTTTAGCGTAGAAACCGCCCCCTCGACCTTGGGGACTGTCTGCCATAAGTCCTTTCTGGGGTCGACTATAGGAAATAATTTCTTAAATATAGGGGGGGGGGACAAAAGGTATGCCGGGCCTTTCCCACTCTTTATTTACTATGTCCGCCACCCGCTTGGGTATAGGAAAAGCGTCGGGGGGCACCGGAACCTCTAGGAACTTGTCCATCTTACATAATTTCTCTGGAATTACCAAATTGTCACAATCATCCAGAGTAGATAACACCTCCTTAAGCAGTGCGCGGAGATGTTCTAATTTAAATTTAAATGTCACAACATCAGTTTCAGCTTGATGAGAAATTTTTCCTGAATCTGAGATTTCTCCATCAGACAAAACCTCCCTCATGGCCCCTTGAGATTGGTGTGAGGGTATGTCAGAACAAATATCATCAGCGCCCTCCTGCTCTTCAGTGTTTAAAACAGAGCAATCGCGCTTTCTCTGATAAGTAGGCATTTTGGATAAAAGATTTGCTATGGAGTTATCCATTACAGCCGTTAATTGTTGCATGGTAATAAGTATTGGCGCACTAGATGTACTAGGGGCCTCCTGTGTGGGAAAAACTGGTGTAGACACATTAGGGGATGATGTAGTATCATGTTTACTCCCCTCATTTGAGGAATCATCTTGGGCAATATCATCATCTGTGGCATTACTGTTCTTACTTTGTTTGGACACTATGGCACACTTATCACATAAATTTAAATGGGGAGACACATTGGCTTTCATACATATAGAACATAGCTTATCTGATGGTACAGACATGTTAAACAGGCTTAAACTTGTCAACCAAGCACAAAAAACGTTTTAAAATAAAACCGTTACTGTCTCTTTAAATTTCAAACTGAAAACACTTTATTACTGAATCTGTGAAAAAGTATGAAGGAATTGTTCAAAAATTACCAAAATTTCACCACAGTGTCTTAAAGCATTAAAAGTATTGCACACCAAATTTCAGAGCTTTAACCCTTAAAATAACGGAACCGGAGCCATTTTTACATTTAACCCCTATACAGTCCCAGCTATATGCTTTGCTGAGACCCAACCAAGCCCAGAGGGGAATACGATACCAAATGACGCCTTCTATAAGCTTTTTCAGTGATTCTTAGCTCCTCACACATGCATCTGCATGCCTTGCTCTCCAAAAACAACTGCGCATTAATGGCGCGAAAATGAGGCTCTGTCTATAACTAGAAAGGCCCCCATCTGAAAAAGGTGTCCAACACAGTGCCTGCCGTTTTTCTAAACGTTCCCCAAGATTATAATACCAATTATTAGTTAGAATCTGCATAATATGCCTAGTAAAGCAATCGTTTTAGCCCAGAAAAATGTCTACCAGTTTTGAAGCCCTTTTTGAAGCCCTTTATTCTTTTATGTTTAACTAAGAAAATGGCTTACCGGTCCCCATGAGGGGAAATGACAGCCTTCCAGCATTACATGGTCTTGTTAGAAATATGGCTAGTCATACCTTAAGCAGAAAAGTCTGCTAACTGTTTCCCCCAACTGAAGTTACTTCATCTCAACAGTCCTGTGTGGAAACAGCAATCGATTTTAGTTACTGTCTGCTAAAATCATCTTCCTCTTACAAACAGAAATCTTCATCCTTTTTCTGTTTCAGAGTAAATAGTACATACCAGCACTATTTTAAAATAACAAACACTTGATAGAAGAATAAAAACTACATTTAAACACCAAAAAACTCTTAACCATCTCCGTGGAGATGTTGCCTGTGCAACGGCAAAGAGAATGACTGGGGTGGGCGGAGCCTAGGAGGGATCATGTGACCAGCTTTGCTGGGACTCTTTGCCATTTCCTGTTGGGGAAAAGAATATCCCCCACAAGTAAGGATGACGCCGTGGACCGGACACACCAATGTTGGAGAAATAAGTAAAAGCTGTATATTTGTAAAATATATGTCTGTGCACACCATTCTATTCAATCAATTTCTCACTGGTTGAAAAGTAGAACACAGACAGCTCTTGCTGGAAGGTGACAGGCAACAGTACAGGGAAAGTGAAAATACTAAAAGCAGAAGGAAAAATATGTCATTTTAGCTGTAGCAAATAAAAAAAAATACTTTAAATCAATTACTGAAGTATAAGATCTGGATTGGCTGTGAACATGCCAACAGTCAATCCAGAGCCAATATGAGTGTAATTCATTACAGCTTGAATTCAGACAGAAGCGACAAGCACTGGAGCCAGCAATGACTTTGGTACTTTCCAGAAGAGAAATTAATAATCTTTGCGTTGGGTAAGTACATAATTTCCCTTTAAAAATCCTTGTATTTAGGTTATATAATCCAGTTATATTGTGTTATTTTTTTAGTAGTTTGATAGATTGGTAACATGATTTTTGGGACTTTTCTATCTCTACAGCACTGGCATAATAAAGGGCATATTTTGACTATTCAGATCATTGTTTTAGTTTTCTTTTTCTTTCAAATGTGGATGTTCATTTCAAACAAAATACTAGCTACATAATTTATTAAAGCCATTGAAATAGGACTGATGAATTTTATTCTGTATTCCTGGAAAAACTATTGGTATTGCCCAAGAGTCAGACAAATCTGATGGCATGTTTCTTCAAAAAACTTCAAAGTGCTGTGATAAATGAGGGGAGCAATGGAGGGAAAAAAACGTGTGAACTTCGGGCCTCTGAGTTTAATTAGTGTGGCTTTCTTTGATATCCTAGTAAACTTCCAAGTTTAGTTTCAAGCCCCATATCAAGTTCTACAAGAAAAAGGAATGTTTCCACCATTAGGGTCAGCATTAGAATTGCTCTTATAATCCTGAAGAAGATAAGACTTCTTACTGCCAGTAATACCATCATTAACACTGGTTATCTATAAAGATACATTATATTTCCTGAATATAATTATAAGAAGAGGTCTATTGGATTAACTATGAATTGAGGGACAAGAGACACAATGGGCCGATTTACCATTGTGCGGGTGACATGATCTGCTGTAGTGGATCATGTCTGCTGCACATCGATAAATGAAGACAGCATACACTGTCTTGATTTATCATTGCACAAGCATTTCTAGTAATATGCTTGTGCAATGCCGCCCCCTGCACATTCGCGGCCTATCGGCCGATAGCAAAAGATATCAAGCAACCTGATCATATCCGATCGGGCTGATTGCTGTCCGCCGCTTCGGAGGTGGCAGACAGGTTAAGGAGCAGCGGTCTTAAGAAACAGATGCATAAGACAGCATACGGGTCTTTATAAATCGGCCACAATGTGTGCATTTTAGTGTATTCTTTGATTTTGGGTCCTTTTTTCCAAAACTTTACCTCTAAAATGTTGTCTGTGTCTATTTCTGAGTGTCTTGCACATGTAAAACACAATATAATTATTCCAGATTGCCTTGGGATACTTGTAAATACATCAAAAAGGCCAGTTCAGAACTTTATCAAGTGCCTTAAAGTGTCAAATTCGATAAGTGTAAAATGGCCTTGAAAACCTGTTGCAAAGTATCAAAAATGCATTGTAATCAGATACAGCTTTTCAGCTTCATTTTTGGTAGCCAAGAAACTGCTCTAAAAATCAGCTGAAAACCATTGTGATTGTGTAGAAAAGAAAGTGCCATTTTTTTCTGCTGAAAACAAAATCAGCAGATAGATTAGAATCAACCCCAAAGTTTGTATGAATTTTTTTAATTCTGCACATTAGTGATATTTTTTTTCTAAGACAAGTAAGATAAGATAAGTAAACAAAAGTAGTGAAATACATATAGATACATGCATTACAATTATGTAAATATGTTTTTTGTCAAAAAGCAATCAATATTATTACAAAATACTACAGACCAACTACAGCCAACAGTAGAATAATGCAATTATGTACAGCTGGTAATAAGAAATACCGCCTGCCTTTTAGTCATCGATATTATTAAAAGTTATCAATGATATATTTCACTGTGCTATGCATTGTAAACGTATTAAGTACGACAAAACACACTTAAAGGGACATGAAACCAATTTTTATTTTCATTGTTCAGATAGAGAATATAATTTTAAAAAGTTTCCAATTTACTTCTATTATCAAATTTGTTTTGTTATTCTTTTTTGAAGAGATATCTAGATAGGTAACGTGCACATGTCTGAAGCTAAACATGACAGGAAGTAGTGCTGCCATCTAGTGCTCTTGGTTATGTATAACATTATTGCAAAACTGCTGCCTTATAGTGTTGAAGACACGTGCACATTCCTGAACTTCCTGCTTTTCAACACAAAATAACAAAAAATAAAGAAAATTTGATAATAGTAGTAAATTAGAAATTTGTTTAAAATTGTATGTTCTATCTGAATCATGAAAGAATTTTTGGGGGGTTTTATGTCTCTTTAACGACCAAGGACGTGTCAGGCACGTTATACAAAAAGTGTCAGTTAATGACCAAGGACGTGTCAGGCACGTTATACAAAAAGTGTCAGTTAATGACCAAGGACGTGTCAGGCACGTTATACAAAAAGTGTCAGTTAATGACCAAGGACGTGCCTGACACGTTATACAAAAAGTGTCAGTTAATGACCAAGGACGTTTCAGGCACGTCATACAAAAAGTGTCAGTTAATGACCAAGGACGTGTCAGGCACGTTATACAAAAAGTGTCAGTTAATGACCAAGGACGTGTCAGGCACGTTATACAAAAAGTGTCAGTTAATGACCAAGGACGTGTCAGGCACGTTATACAAAAAGTGTCAGTTAATGACCAAGGACGCGCCTGACACGTCCTCTGGAGTTTTAAGCGCTGGAAGCAATCCTGATCACTTCCAGACGCTTTCAGTGTATTGCAGTGATACCTTGATATTGAGGCATCCTGCAATACCCTTTTTTAGACACAGATGTGGTGAGAGACACTCTGTGGCCCTCTCTGCATCAGCTAGTGATGGTGCAGATCATTGGTGGGTGGGAGCCATAGCAGGGAAACGGGTGGGTGGCCCATCGCTGGTCTACTTCCTCTCAGGCCGAATGATAGTGCCTGCAGTAGGGGGCAGGTGTGTGTGCGGGTGCCTGGGAGTTCGCACAGTTGGGCGGGAGTGCACAGGAGTGTGCAGGAGTGGGTGGGACTGGGATCACTACACTACAGAAACATGTAAGGGATGGAGGGAGAGGGGGGAATAAATGTTTAGAAAGGGATCTGGGAGGGGGAGTGGGTAGGGTATTGAGAGGGAGCATCTACACTACAGAAAACGGAAGTTTTATTCATGTATTTATAGACAACTGCCAGTACCCAAGATGGCTGCAACTAGGTAGAGGGGGTAGGTTTAGAGTACTGTTTGGGGGGGATCAGGGAGGTTGGGGGCTAAGGGGGGATCCAACACTGCAGAATAACTATAAAATAAAAAAATGCCTTTTATTTTAGTACTGGCAGATTTTCCAACATATGTCGAACAAACTGGCATCGCCAGTGATTTACACCAGTATATGATCTGCCGGCGCGTAATTTAAAAAAATAAAAGTTGAAATCCCATGTAAAATCGAACCCGTCCTGAAACAATTAAACTGACACGTCAAAACCCCTATATCCCCCATCCCCCCACATTACAACTACTAATTAAAGTATTAACCCCTAATCCAACCCCCCCTCACAAGGCAAAGTACCTAATAAAACTATTAACCTCTAAACCGCCACCCCCCACATCGCAATATACAAAATTACACTATTAACCCGTAATCCGCCTACCCCCACAACGCAAACAACTAATTAACTTATTAACAACTAAATTGCAAACCTCCCAAATCGAAAAGTATTAATCTAATAATTAAGCCCCCTAACCTAACACCCCTTAAGTTAACCCCAATTAAAATACACTAACATAAATAACAAAATACTATCTACCTTAAAAATTAACTAACTTTACCCAAAATAAAAAATCCTAACTTTACATTAAAATAAAAAAATCCTAACATTACAGTAAAATAAAAAATCCTAAAATTACATTAAAAACAAACAAACCTAAGATTACAAAAAATAAAAAAGCTAACATTACAGAAAATAACAAACTAAATTATCCAAATAAAAAAAGTTATTCCTAATCTTATACCCCCTTAAAAACAAAAAAAGCCCACCCCAAAATAAAAAACCTAATCTAACAATAAACTACCAATAGCCCTTAAAAAGGATAACAGCTCTTTTTTTTTAAAAAAAAAGAATATACAAAGTACCCCTAAAATTACAATCCCCCACCCATCCAACCTCCCAAAATAAAAAACACCTAACTAAAAAAAAACTAATCTACCCATTGCCCCTAAAGGGGCACTTCTATGGGTATTGCCCTTAAAAGGGCAATTAGCTCTTTTACTGCCTATAAAAATAAAAAAATACCAACTACTATAGTGATTAATCTTTCTGTTGACAATTAAATATATCTATTATCTATACATTATCATGCATTACTATCATTTTTAATAAAACAATATCGGCTAGATTTAGAGTTTTGTCGGTAACGACCCGCGTAGCTAACGCTGGCTTTTTTCTGGCCGCACCTTTTAAATAACTCTGGTATTGAGAGTCCACAGAATGGCTGCGTTAGGCTCCAAAAAAGGAGCGTAGAGCATATTTAACGCAACTTCAACTCTCGATACCAGAGTTGCTTACGGAAGCGGCCAGCTTCAAAAACGTGCTCGTGCACGATTCCCCCATAGGAAACAATGGGGCTGTTTGAGCTGAAAAAAAACCTAACACCTGCAAAAAAGCCGCGTTCAGCTCCTAACGCAGCCCCATTGTTTGCTATGGGGAAACACTTCCTACGTCTGCACCTAACACTCTAACATGTACCCCGAGTCTAAACACCCCTAACCTTACACTTATTAACCCCTAATCTGTCGCCCCCGCTATCGCTGACCCCTGCATATTATTATTAACCCCTAATCTGCCGCTCCGTAAACCGCCGATACTTACATTATCCCTATGTACCCCTAATCTGCTGCCCCTAACACCGCCGACCCCTATATTATATTTATTAACCCCTAATCTGCCCCCCACAACGTCGCCTCCACCTGCCTACACTTATTAACCCCTAATCTCCCGACCGGACCGCACCGCTATTATAATAAAGTTATTAACCCCTAATCCGCCTCACTAACCCTATAATAAATAGTATTAACCCCTAATCTGCCCTCCCTAACATCGCCGACACCTAACTTCAAACATTAACCCCTAATCTGCCGACTGGAGCTCACTGCTATTCTAATAAATTTATTAACCCCTAAAGCTAAGTCTAACCCTAACACTAACACCCCCCTAACTTAAATATAATTTAAATCTAACGAAATTAATTAACTCTTATTAAATAAATTAATCCTATTTAAAGCTAAATACTTACCTGTAAAATAAATCCTAATATAGCTACAATATAAATTATAATTATATTATAGCTATTTTAGGATTAATATTTATTTTACAGGTAATTTTGTATTAATTTTAACCAGGTACAATAGCTATTAAATAGTTAAGAACTATTTAATAGCTAAAATAGTTAAAATAATTACAAAATTACCTGTAAAATAAATCCTAACCTAAGTTACAATTAAACCTAACACTACACTATCAATAAATTAATTAAATACAATATCTACAAATAAATACAATGAAATAAACTAACTAAAGTACAAAAAATAAAAAAGAACTAAGTTACAAAAAATAAAAAAATATTTACAAACATCAGAAAAATATTACAACAATTTTAAACTAATTACACCTACTCTAAGCCCCCTAATAAAATAACAAAGACCACCAAAATAAAAAAATGCCCTACCCTATTCTAAATTACTAAAGTTCAAAGCTCTTTTACCTTACCAGCCCTGAACAGGGCCCTTTGCGGGGCATGCCCCAAAGAATTCAGCTCTTTTGCCTGTAAAAAAAAACATACAATACCCCCCCCCAACATTACAACCCACCACCCACATACCCCTAATCTAACCCAAACCCCCCTTAAATAAACCTAACACTAAGCCCCTGAAGATCTTCCTACCTTGTCTTCACCATGCCAGGTATGACCGATCGTTCCAGGCTCCGAAATCTTCATCTAAGCCCAAGCGGGGGCTAGACATCCATCATCCGATGGCTGAAGAAGTCCAGAAGAAGCTCCAAAGTCTTCATCCTATCCAGGAAGAAGAGTAGATCCGGACCGGCAACCATCTTCTTCCAAGCGGCATCATCTATCTTCATCCGATGAGGACCAGCTCCATCTTGAAGACCTCCACCGCGGACCCATCTTCTTCCGACGACGACTTCCCGATGAATGACGGTTCCTTTAAGGGACGTCATCCAAGATGGCGTCCCTCGAATTCAGCCAAACGCTCACTTCAGACACGACTCTAAATACCGAAGTTAGAAAGATCCAATTGAAAAGATAGGATACGCAATTGACGTAAGGGGATCTGCGGTATGGAAAAGTCGCGGCTGAAAAGTGAGCGTTAGACCCTTTCCTGACTGACTCCAAATACCGGCGGTAGCCTAAAACCAGCGTTAGGAGCCTCTAACGCTGGTTTTCACGGCTACCGCCAGACTCCAAATCTAGGCCTATATTAATAATCTGACTTACACATTGTTTCATTTGTAAAGAGATATAAATTATTAATGAAGCAGTGTTTATTGTGTTAAAAATAATGCACTATATACCATGGTACTATATCAAGGACAAAATACACCATGAGCGTATTAAGATCTAATAATATACATAATATGTGCATAATTATATATTTCTACACTTTTTTCAAAATGTTATGTTAAAATCTACACTTATAGTGCTGTTCAAAATGTTTATTTTTTTCAGATACATTTAAGATTTTGATTCATTTATTTTTTTCACTGCAGGAGCACAATGTTATTTTTTGTTTATAAGGATGCACAGAGCCTGCATTGCCCCATAATTATTACTATTCTCAGTCACTGGAAAATTATTATTATTAATAATAATACTACTAATAAAGTAATAATATATTACTGTTGTCATTCAAGCAATCAAATAGAGCAACTTTTTAACGGACCATTAAATAAAGAAGAATTGCCTAATCAAAAAATGCATAATAAAAAGGCAATGCAAGAGCACTTAGGCTAAATTTTAAATGAGTAGCAGTTTTTTTTATACAATTCTTTGTTAGTTCAATTTTCCTTCTCCTTGCATCATGTGACAGCCATCTGCCAATCACAAAATACATATACTTAATTGATATCAGAATTCTTGCACATGCTAAGTAAGAGCTGGAGTGTGCACATAAAAACATTGTGCACATTTGGATTATTAACATGAACTGGGAAGTTTTTTACAATTCAGAATCGTGAAAGTTTAATTTTGACTTTAGTGTTCCTTTAATATGTATACTAAAAATGTATTTGATAGTATTTAATCATGTCAAATTTGTCATTTATATTTATTGATAAGTAATTTTTATACATATAACAACCTCATATAAAAACAAATGTGGATTGAAAAGCTGTTAGTAAGTTTTTTTATCCCCTTGAAAAATAAATCTATTTTTTTTCTTCCTTTAATATGCACTTGGAGATTTACTAAATCCAGGCAGATATCGAGCCTTCTAGAAAACATGCACATCATTCATGAGCTTAATATTTACAATAGTTAGCAAATAATTAAGATGCTGTTAGTTAGCCCAATAATCATATTATCTTTTTATGTAGTAGGGGTAAAAATGTAATAGGTTGCTATAACACATTTTAATTAACCATATTTGATTGAAATGAGCGGTACATAGGGAGCTATATTACACTTTTCTTATGGGGTTATTAAGTACCCTAGGGACATTGTGTTATGAATTAATGACAAAACATGTCACAAATAATTTAACATCCATAGGCAGTTAATAACATGTGGCATTCACTGTAACTTGTAATAAAGCAGTAATAGAAATACATAAATAATAATGAAAATAAAATGTAATGCAAAATAATAAATATATATATATAGAGAGAGAAAGAGCACAAGTATATCAATCTAAATAGCTTAAAGGGCCATGATACTCAAATGTTTAAACACTTAAAAGTGATGCAGCATAGCTGTAAAAAGCTGATTAGAAAATATCTCCTGAACATCTCTAAGTAAAAAAGAAAGATATTTTACCTCAAAAGTTCCTCAGTAGCCACCTCCCATTGTAAAGGATTTCTAAGCAGCATTTTAGTGTGTCTGTCCTGGGACATCTGAAGGGACTAGCATCGTGCACTCTCATATTATTTCACCAATCAGGTAAAGGAAACTTACTATGAAATCTCATGAGAGTTAAGTCAAATCTCATGAGATCACAGTAAGAGTTCATGACCTCAGCACTGCTGATGCTGATTGGCTGCTGTTCATTTCTTCATTTTTTTTAATTTTTTTACCTGCAGCTGGGAGCAGCTGAGTATAACTTTTTACACAGAACATACTCTGCTGAGCTGAGGAAATTGTGAGGTAAAATATCTTCCTTTTTTACATAGAGATGCTCAGGTGATATTTTCCTGTCAGCTTTTTACAGTTATACTGCATCAGTTTCAAGTGATTTAGCATATGAGTATTATGTCCCTTTAACTGAGTGAAATTAAATGAACAGAATTGAATAAATCACCTATACATTATAAACTTAACCAATAGTGTAATGAGACATTATGTTATTTGCTATCTATTTAAACCATATAAACACAATAGAAAATATACATTAAGAACAGTCGGCTAGATTACGAGTTTTGCGGTATGAGTGAAAAAGCAGCGTTATGGCTCTTTTTCACTACCGCTGGTATTACGAGTCTGGCAGGTATAGGTGTACCGCACACTTTTTTGGCCGTAACGCAACGTAACTACCGCAGCTTTCAAAAAGTCCTTTTTTAATGGGACTTCCATAGCACCAGTATTACGAGTTTGCCTGTCCAGCCAAAAAGTGAGCGGTACAGCCTATACCGTCAAGATCCATACCGTAAACTGAAAGTCAGTAGTTATGGCTTTTATGTTACAAATCTGTAGCATAAAACTCATAACTAAAGTGCTAAAAAGTATACTAACACCCATAAACTACCTATTAACCCCTAAACCGAGGCCCTCCCGCATCGCAAACACTAATATAAAATTATTAAGCTAGCTACAATATAACTAATAGTTACATTGTAGCTAGCTTAGGTTTTATTTTTATTTTACAGGTAAGTTTGTATTTATTTTAACTAGGTAGAATAGTTAGTAAATAATTATTAACTATTTACTAACTACCTAGTTAAAATAAATACAAATTTACCTGTAAAATAAAAATAAAACCTAAGCTAGCTACAATGTAACTATTAGTTATATTGCAGCTAGCTTAGGGTTTATTTTATAGGTAAGTATTTAGTTTTAAATAGGAATTATTTAGTTAATGATAGGAATTTTTAATTAGTTTTATTTTAATTATATTAAAGTTAGTGGATGTTAGGGTGATTGGATCAGCCAATAGGATTGAAGCTCAATCCTATTGGCTGATTGCATCAGCCAATCGGATTTTTTTGCCTTTAATTCTGATTGGCTGATAGAATTCTATCAGAGAATCGGAATTCAAGGGACGTAATCTTGGATGACGTCCCTTAAAGGAACCTTCATTCTTCGTTAGCCGTGGAAAGAAGAGGATGCTCCGTGCCGGATGTCTTGAAGATGGAGCCGCTCCGTGCTGGATGGATGAAGATAGAAGATGCCATCTGGATGAAGACTTCTGCCGGCTTGGATGAAGACTTCGGCCCGCTTGGATGAAGACTTCTGCCGGCTTCGCTGAGGACTTCTGCCGCTTCGTTGAGGATGGATGTCCGGTCTTCAAAAACTGTAAGTGGATCTTCGGAGGTTAGTGTTAGGTTTCTTTAAGGGTTTATTGGGTGGGTTTTAGATTAGGTGTAATTAGTTTAAATATTTGATCATTTCTTTTTTATTTTGTGTAATTTAGTGGGGTTTTTTTTTGTAATTTAGTTAATTGTATTTAATTAATGCAATTTATTTAATTGTAGTGTAAGGTTAGGTGTTAGTGTAATTCAGGTTAGGTTTTATTTTACAGGTAAATTTGTATTTATTTTAGCTAGGTAGTTAGTAAATAGTTAATAACTATTTACTAACTTGTCTACCTAGTTAAAATAAATACAAACTTGCCTGTGGAATAAAAATAAAACCTAAGCTAGCTACAATGTAACTATTAGTTATATTGTAGCTAGCAATTTATTATTAGATTTATTTTAATTATATTAAAGTTAGGGGTGTTAGGGTTAGACTTAGGGTTAGGTTTAGGGGTTAATAACTTTAGTATAGTTGCGGCGACATTGGGGGCGGAAGATTAGTGGTTAATAAATGTAGGTAGGTGGCGGCGATGTTAGAGGCAGCAGATTAGGGGTTAATAAGTGTACTGTAGGTGGCGGCGATGTCGGGGAGTGAAAGAGTAGGGGTTAATAAGTGTAATGTAGGTGTCAGCGATGTCGGGGGCAGCAGATTAGGGGTGTTTAGACTCAGGGTTTATGTTAGGGTGTTAGGTGTAAACATAACTTTTTTTCCCCATAGGAATCAATGGGGCTGCGTTACGGAGCTTTACGCTCCTTTATTGCAGGTGATGTCTATGGGGAAATCTTGCACGAGCATGTAAAACCAGCTCAAAGCAGCGCTGGTATTTGAGTGCGGTATGGAGCTCAATTTTTTTCAACGATCACATATTGCATGCTAATGCCGGGTTTGTGAAAGCCTGTAATAGCAGTGCTATAGGGAGGTGAGCAGTGGCAATAGCTTGCAAGTTAGTACAGAGCCGCTCTTACCGCAAAACTCGTAATCTAGCCAAATGTTTGCATGTGGATTAACCTATTTAAGTCACAAAGATCTAAAATAAAGGATAAATAGGAGCCAAACTACTGTTTAAATAGTTTTTTTGCCTTAGAGAAATTAATTACAAATATTTTAACTATATAACTCTTGAACAGTTCTTTAGATTTTTCAACAATCTTTAACAAAATTTGTAAAATCTTGCGATTCATGAATGAAAATCAATCTACCTACAAAAAAAGTAAAGGTTAATGTCATACAACTTTGTAACCATTCTTTCAAATGTTATTTTAGTTATCAACATATATGACTTGGGAAATAACAATAAAGACTTAATGGAAACTAAGCTCACATGTAAAATGACTCCACCAATGACAATACTGAAATCACAAATTAAATAAAGTGTCAAAAGCATTGAAAATATTGTGCTACTAGTGGTGTACATTGCTATCCAACAATCCAACAATTACCATATCCTGTGGAATGTTGTATTATAATATGATATGTTAAAATGTATTTTCAAATTCTGCCAACAGTTTGGCAAAAAAAACAGAGAGCTACTAAATGGCACAATAGGATAGTAATATTAATATTGCTCTTTTAACCCAATAGAATTATACAAAGCATCAAAAACTTAATTATTATTATTATTATTATTATTATTATTAACAAAAATAGATATAATCTGACATTAAGGGAAAAACAATTCACACAGCCCTTTAAAGTAGCCAAATGTGTCCCTCTACAATTTAAATTTATCTAAAAAGACACTACATGGTATCAGATATTGGCTCCAGTTATTGAGCTTTCAAATTTTGCTGATTTTGCCAGCATATTTTTTGAGTGATCACAGTACCAAATGACTTCTGGGGGAAAAAAGACTCAGCCAATATCCAAGTGGGAGACAGACCATAATATTATTTGGTCTGTGTAAATTTGTAATGAAGTGTTGTAAAGGAGAACCTCTTTTTCTTATAGTACCAATTTACAAGATAACTATATTAAAGGACCAGTCAGAACAGTAGATTTGCATAATCAACAATTGCAAGATAACAAGACAATGCAATAGCACTTAGTCCGAACTTCAAATGAGTAGTAGATTTTTTTTCTGACAATTTTACACTCCCCCTGTACCATGTGACAGCCATCAGCCAATCGCAAATGCATACACGTACCATGTGACAGCCATTAGCCATTCACAAATGCATACACACTTATTCTTGCACATGCTCAGTAGGAGCTGGTGACTCAAAAAGTTTAAATATAAAAAGACTGTGCACATTTAGTTAATGGAAGTAAATTGGAAAGTTGTTTAAAATGGCATGCTCTATCTGAATAATGAAAGTTTAATTTTGATTGAATGTCCCTTTAAGGTGGCATTTTGATGGTACCTCAACCCCTCTTGATTATATTCATTCAAGGAATCTCTCAGCTGTAAATCATGTATAGGGTGTGGGGAAAGAAAAACATTGACTCATATGTGTACAAACAGCTCAACACAGGCTACCTGAGTCCTGGCTCTGTGGGCCCTATGATTTAATTGGCCCTGTGTTACAAGTGGCAGAGTTATGAACTGGAGTTAGAAACTGGAGGAGGAAACTGCAGACCCCACTAGCAGGTATGAACCAGTTACCTCTTTTTTTTTTTTAAGAAGAGGATCAGGCCGGAATCCAATGGCAGAGAGGTCTGTATGCAGTTAGGCAAATGCATGTCAGTTACAAGGTAAAGAGTAATTAGTCCTTACAAGCAGATACCAGTAGAGAGAACAAAACAAAGTCCAATAAGCAAACCACTGGTCAGCCAGAAAATCAGTCCAAAACCAGACGAAGTACCAGGGGGTCAAATCAATGAGCACAGGCCAAGAGGAAAGCCATATGTCAGGGAGCCAGAAGAATATGGAGGGAAAACACAAGCTGAGAGAATTCTGGGAGCAAGGGTAGCTAATGTGTTACAATTAGAATTAGTCTCCAATCACAGACTCAGAGGAGCCAGGAAGATTTATAGGTTTAGGGAATGAATCCATGTGATGTAATCATAGACACACCTGTGGACAGGTAGAAGGAAGCCCACCAAATAGGTATATATCAGACAGCCTCTTTGCACCCCCACTCAAAACTTCCAGGCCGACAGGAGATAGCGCACTCTGTATGAAAGGAACTGGAAAACCATCGGAAGAAGTCACAGGGTCACTTAACACACTTGTTTTACGTCTGGAAGGACCTGGCATAGAGAGCACTACTGTTTCTTCCCTGCGCTAACTGAACTTAGGTTAATGCTCCTGGCAACCTGCAGTGTCTCTTAAGCTGTCAGGTTAGCGTTCCTAGTCTCCTATAGAGCACTCTGTCTAACACAACCCTTCTCCTATGAAACAGGAACTGGGGATACAGGGACAATGTCTGTCATAAATTATTATGGTGTTATTCTCATAAACATATTTGGATGGAAGGGCTCAACCATATAATGAGAACTGGTGGAATAGTCTGTTCTATGGGAGTGTACACACACACAGGGGATAGCCTCACCCTGTACATTTTACAGAGAGAAAAAAAAAATAATGAACTATATTGATCTGGTCCTATTCAAAAGGACCCACTAACATCAAAATTACAGGTAATTCTCCTTTGAACAAGATACAGCCAACTACCAATAAGGATTTTATCCTAGCATGGGCTAGGCACAGTTGATAATAGGTATAAGCCTGGCTTACTCTTTATAATAAACTAGACACAGCTTCAAATGTAATTTGCAAACAAAGCATGTAGAGTTGATATTTTCTTTATGTGCATTTGTAAATATTGGTGCTTTAGAATTGGTCTTCCTTTAGCTGCTAGGAGAAAATCAGACATGGACTACTTTTCCAGTTTGTCCAGAAGAGTATGACTGATCATTGCTTAAAGGCCTAGTTTCTTTTACGAAAGACAAGACTAATTTAATTCTCTTCTTTGAAAGGTAAATTTTGACTAATATATGTTGTTCTTGGTATAAAGGCTAACCACAGAACAAGTTGTGTAGGCTTTGTTCATTCCTATTTAGATTTTCTCTTTGTTTGCTTACAAATATTTGGAAATACACTTAAACCTATATTTAAGATCCAGTGGTGCTGCCAGGGGACCAGGGAGAACTCCCCCCCCCCCCCCAGCATTAAGGCTGGCCCCATGTTTCTTCCTGGGTAAGACCCTCATTTGTCTTTCCCTGCTACTTTGTCCAAGTTCCTTACAGCTCTGTTCAACCCACCCTATGGAATACCCCAAGTTTATCCATGGGAAACACCTGACTACACCCAGAGACCATCCAACCCAGACCCAGTTAAGACCCTGTCCACAAAAGCACCTGTGTGCCTCTGTCAACTACCCACCCCAAGAGAGATTGCTGGAGATGCCACTGATTAAATATATTTAGTCCTCAACACAATTGCTGATAAAATATTTTACATGTAATCACAAAAATAGTGTACCTTTAAAATACTGAAATGACTTTTAAAAGAAACCCAGATATAAAAGAGTATGTTCTATAATTCAGCAGGATGCATTTGTTTTCTTTGTTTAAAATTTACTATGAAGATTTTTCATTAGAAAAAAATCCCACTTAAAAATGTCAATGCTGCTTAAATTATATGGCTCCGATACAACTTCTGGAGAGAATGTAGGTCTGTATAGTAAGCATCTTATCTCATTTCTGTATACAAATCAAAAAAGTGTAAGTTGTATACTGCCAAGCATTTATGCCAAAAATGTTTTCTTAAAAATGTTGTACACAATTCTCATGTACCATTTCAAAGTAATATACGTTACATATTATAAAAGGTTTATAAGTTTGTAGACTTACTGGCAGTTGGTTGATAATTTCTTGAATATGTTTATGTCCATGTTTCTCAGCTATTGCAGCTGGGTCATCTCCATATTTATTAGTTATTCTTGAAATATGATCTGATCCAGGACACTGCATTAGTAAATGTGTGACTTCTTTAAGGCCAAATTTCGCTGCACAGTGGAGAAGTGTAGGGATTTCTTCCAAACTGGCATCTAGAAAATGAAATAAAATGACTTAATTCTACATTTTGTAAGCTTGAATCAAGAATACAATTTTGGATGTAAATTGATTTACATGGAGTATATATGTTCTGTGTTGTTAAATCATATTCAAATTTAAAAGCAAAATCTGGCAATTCATGAATGAAAATCAATCTACCTAAAAAAAAATGTAAAGGTTAATGTCATACAACTTTGTAACCATTCTTTCAAAGGTTATTTTAGTTATCAACATATATGACTTGGGAAATAACAATAAAGACTTAATGGAAACTAAGATCACATGTAAAATGACTCCACCAATGACAATACTGAAATCACAAATTAAATAAAGTGTCAAAAGCATTGAAAATATTGTGCTACTAGTGGTGTACATTGCTATCCAACAATTGCCATATCCTTTGGAATGTTGTATTATAATATGATATGTTAAAATGTATTTTCAAATTCTGCCAACATTTTGGCAAAAAAAAAACAGATAGCTATTAAATGACACAATAGGATAGTAATATTAATATTGATCTTTTAGCCCAATAAAATTAAACAAAGCATCAAAAACTTTGGTTAATTAATTATTATTATTATTATTATTATTATTATTATTATTATTAACAAAAATAGATACAATCTGACATTAGGGAAAAAACAATTCACACAACCCTTTAAAGTAGCCAAATGTGTCCCTCTACAATTTAGATTTATCTAGAAAGACACTACATGGTATCAGATATTGGCTCCAGTTATTGAGCTTTCAAATTTTGCTGATTTTGCCAGCATATTTTTTGAATGATCACAGTACCAAATGACTTCTGGGGAAAAAAAGACCCAGTCAATATCCAAGTGGGAGACAGACCATAATATTATTTGGTCTGAGTAAATTTATAATGAAGTGTGGTAAAGGAGAACCTATTTTTCTTATAGTACCAATTTACAAGATAACTATATTAAGGTGGCATTTTGATGGTACCTCAACCCCTCTTGATTATATTCCTTCAAGGAATCTCTCAGCTGTAAATCATGTATAGGGTGTGGGGAAAGAAAAACATAGACTCATATGTGTACAAACAGCTTAACACAGGCTCCCTGAGCCTTGGCTCTGTGGGCCCTATGCTTCAATTGTCCCTGTGTTACAAGTGGCAGAGTTATGAACTGGAGTTATAAACTGGAGGAAGAAACTGCAGACCCCACTAGCAGGGAAACCTGACTAACTATACACCTGGGCAATGCTCTCTATGTCTTCTCTGCTTTTTCTATTGGCCATTTTCCTATAACTCACTGCATGCCTCTATAACAACAATAACCCCCACACTATCCTTATCTCGCACTCCCTGCTCTCATCCCCTATGGTGTCTTCTCACCAACTACTCTGTCTTCTTAGAAATACTTCCCCATCTAACTCTCCTGTCTCTAATCATACCCGCTCCTACAAGTCCCACTCTCACCTTCTGTCACTCACACTCCTACTACTGCTTGCTGCAGTGACTTCTCTCTTAACCCAGGCACTGCAGCAATAACCACACTTTTACACTCTCACTCATTCTCCCACAATACAAACTCTAGGTCACGTAATCCTAACAATCTCATCTCTATTAACCCACAGCGCTTATTCCCTTTCTTTTCTTGTGCTCTCTGGAATGCTTGCTCTGTTTGTAACAAACACAGCTGTTCACAACATGTTTGTTTCTAACACTTTTAATATTCTAGCAATTACTGAAACCTGACTTTCTTCTTTTGACACTGTTTCTATTGCTGCTCTCATACACGGAGGTCTCCACTTTAGCCACACACTTAGGCCAGGTGAGAGACATGGTGGCATGTTGAAATCTTACTCTCCCCTTCCTGCTCTTATCAGCACCTGCATCCTCATCCATCTCTCTCCTTCTCCTTTGAAGTCCACTGCATCCGCCTGTTCTCCCTCCTCTCACTCAGAGTGGCAGTTATCTATCGCCCCCTTGGACCAACCTACCAATTCCTTGACAACTTTGCAGCCTGGCTTTCTTGAGCTCTCTCTACAAGTACACTTGCTCTAATCCTAGGGGACTTCAACATCCCCATTGATAACCCATCTGCCCCTGCTGCATCTAAACTTCTCTCACTCACAAACTCATTTGGTCTCTCACAATCCACCCTATTCCTGTCATGTATTTTGCTCACTTCTAAGTATTATTTATATTACCTTGCTTTTTTTATCTGAACTTCAGCACATACTGTTCCTTTAAATGTGTCATTCACATCCACTATAAATTCCCCATCAACCTTTGGATCTTTGCTTGGTATTGTTGTTAACTTGCTAATCCTTAGCCACTCCCATAGTATTCCAAGTACTAACCCTTTGATGTGAGTTGCAGCCGGAAAACTGAACCAGAGTTTTTCTGTTACTGTTTTCATCTGAACTACTTTCTTTCACTCTGCTGGATCTTGGATTCATACGCTAGGTGACGTCACACGCCAACTATCGCTGCACAGAGCTAATTCTCACCGGAGATATCGGAACTCACGAACCACACATCAGAAAGCTACACCAGACCTTCGTTTCCAATTTATACAGGTACAACTTAATAATAAAACATCTGTACTTAAAGCCAGCGAGATTTCACCTACTAGTAACGTCCTAGATGGACTTAGTCACAATACACTTATGTATTAGGCAGTAGTATCAAGTCCTGTCTATGCAAGCTACTCCTCATAAATCCATCTTCAATCTTCATATGTAAATATAATATCACACCCTGTGTTAACACCTGGTTAATTAAGATTTGGTAACCCTGCTGCAGCTATTCAGTGTCCTTACACATGTGGCAGTCATAGGGTTACTTTTCTATAACGACCTACTAACAAAATTTTATCTGAATTATGAGGGTTCCACATTACTACCAGTGGTAATTGGTGTAGTTCTCTATAACTCAATCTGCAACAATAACTGCCATACTCAGCAGCTGAGGTTCAACAGCACCTTCTATATTACAGGCATCCTGCTACTGCCTGATAATTCCCTACTCACCGTGACAGACACTCTATCGATCTGGTATTCTCCTACCTCTGCCCTCTATCTGATGTCCCCTGTTGCCCATATCCCATCTCAGACCACCATCTGCTCACCTATAAACTTAATGTACATGCTAAACTTACTTCTTCCCCTCACCCCTGCAGCTGTAGAAATCTGCACACTGTGGATCCTCTCCAACTTTACAAAAAAAACTCCTCCCCCATGCTTCCATGATATCCTGCGCTAACCTTGCTACAACCCACTATAACAATACTCATTCCTCTGCACGTGACGCCCTTGCTCTTCCATAAATACGCAAAACCTCACGTCATCAGCTCCAGCCCTGGCTCTCTCAGCAAACACGCTACCTACAAAAATGCTCCCGTGCTACTGAACGTGCTACTTTTTCAACAAAACACTTACCATCCAAAGTAATATCCCAACACAAGAGTGTAACCTTCCATCTCTGCCCCCGGCCACCCCCTCCACCACTCTCGGCACCTTCCCCCCAACCACTGAGAATGAAGTGAGTTCCCTATTGTCTTCCTCACACATCACTACCTGGCCACTTGAGCATATCCCTTCACATCTAATACCTTCTCTGTCTTCTACCCTCACTCCAGCTCTTACTCACATATTCAACCAATCTCTTACTACCGGTTCATTCCCTTCTTCCTTCAAACATGCAAATGTCACCTCCATCCTCAAAAAACCCTCCCTTTATACCAATTCTCCTGCAAACTACTGTCCCATATCACTGCTTCCGCTAGCTTCAACAGTCTTGAAAAAACTAGTTTTTGAATGCTTAACACACTTCCTGTCCTCCAACTCATTGCTTGACCCCCTGCAATCTGACTTCCATCCCCAACAGTCAACTGAGACTGCCCTCACCAAGGTTACTAATGATCTTCTTTCTGCTAAAAACAATGTCCACAACTCTATACTTATCTTACTCGACACCGTTGACCATCCCCTTATCCTATGGACTCTAAGTTCCCTTGGACTATGTGACACTGCCCTCCCCTGGATCCACTCTTATCTCTCTAATAGGTCATTTTCTGTCTCATTTGCTGGCAACTCCTCCTCTTTATTGCCTTTTCTGTTGGAGTACCTCAAGGCTCTGTTCTGGGTCCTCTACACTTCTCTATCTATACTTTCTCACTGGGTAAACTTATCAGTAGCTATGGCTTCAACTATCACCTCTATGCTAATACTCAGATATACCTATCCACCCCTGCACTCTCTCCTGTACTTTCCCACATCAGCAACTGCTTATCTGGCATGTCTTCCTGGATGGCCACTCACCATCTAAAATCAACATGTCCAAGACTGAGCTCCTTCTAATCTCCCCTCTAATTCTACTCCAGTTTCTAACTTTACTATCACTGTTGGCGAGACCACTACCTCCCCATCATGATCACCCCAAGTCTGCTGCTTAGGAGTTACACTTTACTCCAATCTGTCCTTTATACCCCACATCCAATTGTTCTCTTCATACTGTCACAACTATCTATGCAATATTTCTAAAATTCATCCATTTCTGAGTGCTGAAACTACTAAACAGCTAATCCACTCCCTAGTAATTTCCCAAATTGACTACTGTAATAACCTACTAATTGGCCTTCCTCTCACCTGCCTCTCCCCCCTTCAATCCATCCTAAATGCCTCTGCTAGGCTAATCCACCTCTCCTGCTCCACTCTGCAAGTCCCTTAACTAGCTCCCCATTAACAGCAGAATTAAATTCAAACTTCTCACCCTGACCTACAAAGCCCTTACCAACACAGCCCCCCCACCTGTCCTCACTGATCAACAAATATACTCCAGCCTGCCCGCTATGATCCAACAATGACCTGTGCCTTGCATCTTCTACCATCACCTCCTCCCATGATAGACTACAGGACTTCTCTTGTGCGGCACCAACCCTCTGGAATGCACTTCAAACTGTCAGACTTTCCCCCAACCTCTCCTCCTTTAAACTCTCCCTAAATACCTTTTTGTTCAGGGAAGCCTATCACCAAATCAGTAACTAATTAAATCCACTTGCCTAATAGTTGCCCTCATCTAACTCCACACTAACATCATTCTCACCTTTGCAGTCTCACCTCCTGTTTCTCAACCTCCTACCCATCTAGATTGTAAGTTCCCATGGGAACAGGGCCCTCAATTCCACCTGTTTTTGTTTGTTACATTTTGTCTGGTGTCTTATATTGTACTGTGCTTTTATCTTTGTACCCATGGACCGCGCTGCAGAATCTGTTGGCTCTTTATAAATAAAGAATAATAGTAATAATGTAGTGGATGTGTCCTCTCATGACAAATATTTGGAGACAGGTTTTTAGACTAATGAGTGCTTTGTTTAATAAATGCCAGCAGCTTGGAGTATGGCCATGGGCCGAAACACATCAGCTGTAACTGACGTCTATGTTTTATTGCGAGTCATGTTGACTACTTCGTTTTAAGTGAAATAAAAGTGAATTTCATCTCAGCTTGTGATCCTCGTCACTCTGTTTTGCTGTTAATAAATGCCTGACCAAGCTCTGCTTCATGGCCAATCAGAGGATTTTCACATAGATCTCACAAATTGATAGTATTGATATGTACAGCAGCTAGAGTTTGTATAGTCAAGTTCTTGGAAACTAGTATTCCCACTTTCTTTATTATTGAACATAAAATTGATTACTGCTATACCTACTTTAAGCAACTGGTAAAATTAATGGATGGCTTATGCAGGAAAACAAAATGCTGGCATTCAAAGAACAAAAAAAGCTTATAACAACATCACAATGTGCCAGAGGGAAACTACCCTCTTTGTAAGGTTACAGACAATAATTTTCTCTAAAAATAAATACCTTATGTACTGTATATCCCAAATACTAATCAGTACAAGAGGAAGCATCTCCAGCCTGTCAAACAAGCCCAGTGGTTTGCCATGACAACCAAAATCATTCATGTCACACTTGCTAATAAGACAAAGCATAATAGAACCTGTGATGAATTATACAGTATATACTGTGACCATCATAACTGCACACACAGACTGAAGTCTGTTTAAACATCTGAGATATATTCTCTTACTTTATCATAAATATGTTTACTAATGGGTGATCAAGAGTGCTTCCAGCAGCAGCAGCAACTGTGAAATGGTTTTCACAGCAGTACTGTAGACTGGGGGGGGGTAAAAATATATGGCAATGCTAGTCATAACCATGCAGTGAATATCTTATGTAAAAATAAAAGATAGTGTGTAACAAGTAAGAGAAATATTAAAACAAAACATAATAAACAGAATTAAAAAAATAGGTCACAATAAAGAGCAAAAGAATAAAATACTGGAAATGAGCATAAAGTAAGTTTAAAAATCCCAATAAAGCAGCTAAAATAAAATCAGAACAAACAGAAAAAATAAACACTGCAAAAAATAAATAAAATCTAAAAGAATGGGGAGATAGTGAACCTCTTAAATGTTAAGAATTAGACATGTGTATTTGGATTCTGACAAATAAAAAAGAAAACATTTTTTTTGTTGTTATTTGTTGCATTCATAAAAAAATTATAAATGAGTGGTCACTTAACAAAAATATGAACAAAGAAATTCATGTGTTGATTTGTTCATGGGGTTAAATCAAAAGGCAGAAAAGTTTTTAAATTTACCCTATTCAATAATGGTTTAGCAATGTCAGTTGGCTGATTCCTGTGTTAGCCAATAACTATACATAATTATTTTTGTGCCAGTTACACAAGATACTACTTTAACTTTATTTTAGCTTAGGTTGCTGTCCAGCTTTTCATTTGCTGTCCTGGGTGCTGCATTAATTTATGCTGACTTTGTTGTGACAGGTAACAGGCTAGGGGTAAAACAGGATCATACAATCAGCCAATAGAATACAAGCTCAATCCTATTGGCTGATTGGATCAGCCAATAGGATTGAACTTCAATCCTATTGGCTGAATGCATCAGCGAATAGGATTTTTTTCTACCTTAATTCCGATTGGCTGATAGAATTCTATCAGCCAATCGGAATCTAAGGGACGCCATCTTGGATGATGTCACTTAAAGGTACCTTCATTCAGCTTCAGTCGTCAGATGAAAAGGATGATCCGCGTCGGATGTCTTGATGATGCACCCGCTCCTCGCCGGATGGATGAAGATAGAAGATGCCGTCTGGATGAAGACTTCTGCCCGTCTGGAGGACCACTTCGCCCGGCTTGGATGAAGACTTCTCCCGGCTTTGTTGAGGACTTTGGCCCGGCTTGGATGAAGACTTCTCCCGGTAAGTCGATCTTCAGGGGGTTAGTGTTAGGTTTTTTAAGGGTGTATTGGGTGGGTTTTATTTTTAGGTTAGGGACTTTGGGCTGCAATAGAGCTAATTGCCTTTTTAAGGGCAATGCCCATTCAAATGCCCTTTTCAGGGCAAAGGGAGCTTAGGTTTTTTTTAGTTAGGCTTTTATTTGAGGGGCTGGTTGTGTGGGTGGTGGGTTTTACTGTTGGGGGGGTTGTTTGTATTTTTTTTTACAGGTAAAAGAGCTGATTACTTTGGGACAATGCACTGCAAAAGGCCCTTTTAAGGGCTATTGGTGTTTATTTTTTTTGTTTTTTTTTAATAAGGCTATTAGATTAGGTGTAATTAGTTTAAATATCTGTAATTTGTTTATTATTTTCTGTAATTTAGTGTTTTTTGTTTTTTTTTGTACTTTAGCTAATTTAATTTAATTTAGGTAATTGTATTTTATTTAGTTCATTTATTTAATTATAGTGTAGTGTTAGGTGTTATTGTAACTTAGGAGGTGACAGACACAAGTCTTTAACAAAACGTGAACTATTCTGGATTCTTAAATTGGACACAAGACACCCCAATGTTATGAATTTAGAGTGGGACAAATCTTATTTTACTGATCAATTTATTTTCTTATATATATATATATATATATATATATATATATATATATATATATATATATATATTTTTTTTTATAAAATAAATGTTATCAATTAAATTATCAGTATATTTGATAAATTAACTATACGTTTATGATTAGTTATTTTATGTATCACATCTCATTAACTTCAAAAGCCAGAACATCTCATTACCCCCTTTAAAACATGCACATTTATGTTTCTGCTTGTTTTTTAAAAGGGAGGCTTTATTAATTAATTTACCTAATTATTAATTATTTATACTTTTGTTCCCATTCTTTTTCTGTTTTCCCTTTAGGTCAAATATATGTATTCATGATAGAATCCTATCAGCCAATCGGAAATCAAGGGACGCCATCTTGGATGACGTCATTTAAAGGAACCTTCATTCGTCGGGAGTCGTCAGAAGAAGAGGATGCTCTGCGTCAGCTGGCTTGAAGATGGACACGCTCCGCTCCGGATGAATGAACATAGAAGATGCCGCCTGGATGAAGCCTTCTGCCCGTCTGAAGGTCCTCTTCTGCCCGGATCGGATGAAGACTTCTGCCCGTCTGGAGGACCACTTGTGCCCGGCTGGGTGAAGACGGCTCAAGGTAGGGTGATCTTCAAGGGGTTAGTGTTAGGTTTTATTAAGGGGGGATTGGGTGGGTTTTAGAGTAGGGTTGGGTGTGTGGGTGGTGGGTTTTAATGTTGGGGGGTATTGTATATTTTTTTACAGGTAAAAGAGCTGATTACTTTGGGGCAATGCCCCGCAAAAAGCACTTTTAAGGGCTATTTGTAATTTAGTATAGGGTAGGGAATTTTATTCTTTTGGGGGGCTTTTTATTTTATTAGGGGGATTAGATTAGGTGTAATTAGTTTAAAATTATTGTAATTATTTTTTTATTTTCTGTAATTTAGTGGGGGGGTTTTGTACTTTAGCTAATTTTATTTAATTGTAATTAGTTTTATTTAAAGGGACAGTCTAGTCAAAATTGAACTTTCATTATTCAGATAGGACATGTAATTTTAATCAACTTTCCAATTTACTTAGTTGAAACTAAACCTAGGCAGACTCATATGCTAATTTCTAAACCCTTGAGGGCTGCCTCTTATCACAGGCTTTTTAAATTCCTTTTCAACACAAAGAGACTAAAAGTACACGTGGGTCATATAGATAACACTGTGTACAGGCACAGGGAGTTATTTAAGATTTAGCCCAACACAATGCTAGCTGCAAGACAATAGATAATAAACAGTCACAGTCATGTGATCAGGGGGCTGGAAGAAGGTTCTTAGATACAAGGTATCCACAGAGGTAAAAAGTATATTAATATAACAGTGTTGGTTGTGCAAAACTGGGGAATGGGTAATAAAGGGATTATCTATCTTTTAAAACAATAACAATTCTATGGTAGACTGTCCCTTTAATTGTAGTTAAATTATTTAATTATTTTAATGATAGTGTAGTGTTAGGTGTAATTGTAACTTAGGTTAGGTTTTATTTTACAGGTACTTTTGTATTTATTTTAACTAGGTAGTTATTAAATAGTTAATAACTATTTAATAACTATTGTAACTAGTTAAAATAAATACAAACTTGCCTGCAAAATAAAAAAAAATCCTAAGCTAGCTACAATGTAACTATTAGTTATATTGTAGCTATCTTAGGGTTTATTTTACAGGTAAGTATTTAGTTTTAAATAGGAATAATTTAGTTAATTATAGTAATATTTATTTATAGTTATTTAAATTATATTTAAGTTAGGGGGGGTGTTAGGGTTAGTGTTAGACTTAGGTTTAGGGGTTAATATGTTTATTATAGTGGCGGCGGTGTGGGGGGGGGCAGATTAGGGGTTAATAAATATAATGTAGGTGGCAGTGGGCTCCGGGAGCAGCAGTTTATGGGTTAATCAATTTATTTAGTTGCGGCGGGGTCCGGGATCGGCAGGATAGGGGTTAATAACTTTATGTAGGTGGCGGCTGTATAGGGTCACGGCAGATTAGGGGTTAATAGGTATAATGTAGGTGGCGGCGGCTTAGGGGTTAATACATTTATTAGAGTTGTGGCGGGGTCCGGGAGCGGCTGTTTAGGGGTTCATATGTTTATTGAGTTGCGGCGGGGTCCAGGATCGGCGATTTAGGGGTTAATAAGTATAATGTAGGTGGCGGCGGTGTAGGGGGGGGCAGATTAGGGGTGTTTAGACTCGGGGTACATGTCAGGGTGTTAGGTGTAGACATTTCCCATAGAAATCAATGGGATATCGGGCAGCAGCAAACATGGGTTTTTGCTGTTCTCAGACTCCCATTGATTCCTATGGCATCCGCCGCATCCAGGGCGGCAGATTAAAAAAGAAAAGTGCCGAGCGTACCTGGTAGTTCTTTGATAACTTCCAAAAGTAGTCAGATTGTGCCGAGCTTGTGTTCGGAACATCTGGAGTGACGTAACCATCGATCTGTGTCGGACTGAGACTGGCGGATCGTATGTTACGTCACTAAATTCTACTTTTGCCGGTCTATAGGGTTTGATAGCTACGGCGAATCAGGCTCTCTACAAATACATTGCGGAATTCCAGCGTATTTGCGGTTGACAGCTTGATAAATAGAGGCCATAGAGACATATATATAAGTGCATTAGAGCCCTTTGCAGTTAAGTAGAGGAAAACATGAAAAATCAGATTTATGCAATATTCATATTTGATAAAGTGTTATACTGTCTATTTACTGTAAATATTACACATTCCGATGTTCTGCATATAAGGGAATATGTTCTAAGTATTTCTAAATACACATTTCACACCTATATATAATCATCTATATACTGTATATAGGTATAGATATATATATTGTACCAAAATACCATCAGATATATATATAGAAATATTTATTTATGAATACATAGAACATATTCTGCTATGTGCTGAACATTGGAATGTGAAATATTTATATTTTCATGTCAAGTTAGAGCACATGAGAATATGTGATCGGGTTTTGTTCCATTGACTTCTATGGGGGAATAGATTATTGCACGTGCGATATTGTAAGTTCCACTTTTTTGTGCATGGGGATAGCACCAGAGAGATAACTTTTTACTTCCAACTCGTAATACCAGCAAAACCCGAAATGTGCAAAAACTTTATTTCTAGCGCAATAGCGAAAATAAATAGCGCTTCACTTGTAATCTAGCCCTAAATAGGAAAAACTTTATTCACTGCAACAGAAGTGCTGGTGTCCTTTACACATAAAACAGCAAGACATGATGTCCATGTCTAGAGTTTTTCTATTGACAACAAATATACCACCTTGTGATAAAACCTATTGTACATTTACTCACACCTCCCAACATTTACAGAGGCTTTCACTGATGGGAAGGTGAGGGGGTCCACTGGGGTTTAGTAGTTGGTGTAATGAGTGCAATAGGACAACATTGTGTGTAGCATAGGCAAAACCACAGAAATCAGGGGTGAATTGAGACCAACCAGGGCAACTAGGCAGACATTATACATGAGCCTAAATCTCCTCCACCACCTATATCCTTTCCTTACACCACTGCCTGCCCACATGGGCCTCCAACCTCCAGGGAAAGAGCTCCTAACATCAAGTGACAGGGACCCCACACTCCATGGCCACAGACAATCCCCCTAGGGCCCACACCCTCCAGACCCACAATACAGGACCCCCAGAGTCACAGACCTATTATCCAGGTACAGGGCACCCATTTAAGGGTCAGTCACAGGCCCTCCCACACCATGTATAGGGCCCCTACTCTAGGAACAGGGCAGAAACTCTGCCTATCCCTAATTTACTACTTACTCTTAGAGGTTTATTTACTGTTACCTGGTAGTAGAACACCAGGTGCCTCCATCAGAGAGGTCCTATTGCCTGACTGATTAGTCTGCCCTTGACAGAAATTCCCAGAAACCATAATATTTGTACTGGCCGGGGGAAGCAGTGGGATGGGGTCAAAACTCCCAAACCGTGACAATCCTGCAAGTGCTGGGACAACTTGCAGATATTTAATAGGGGTGGATTCATCAAAAAGTCATTATTAGATAATTTCACCTAATATTTTTAGCATAGAAATAAATTGTGATTTTGTCAAAAATCCCATACCAAGAAATGAAAAACAGTCTTACTTAAAGGGACATTATACACTAGATTTTTCTTTGCATACATGTTTTTTTAAAAATGTAAAGTTTTGCTTATATTTAAATAACATTGCTCTCCTAACCAAGCTCCAAAGTTTTAGGAGAATACCGTCAGATACCTACTCCAGCTTGCTCCTGTTTGTTTAAATGGTCTTTTCATAAGCAGAGGAAAGGGGAGGGGGGAGTGTCTGCTTTCTCCCACTTGCAGTGGGCTTTCCAATAACCTTTTTAACAGAGCTAAACTGGAAGCTTCTAAGTAAGTTTTTAAATGGTTTAATATTGGATTTTTAGATCAGTATCTGTGCATATCATTCTTTATAGCATTGTCTATTACATGCAGCTATATGAAAATTAGTGTATACTGTCCCTTTAATATCCATATGAAGTAACTTAGAATTTGATTCCAAGGAAATTAAAACAATATGTTTGAATATAAAGTGAGGACTCAATCCAAAAGATGTGTTCAGTTATCTGCCAGTAGTGCATTGCTGCTCCTTCAGCAAAGGATAACACAAGAATGAAACATATTTGAAAATAAAAGTACATTTAAATGTTTTAAAAAAAATTGCATGTTTTATCCAAATCATGAAAGAAATATTTGGGGTTTCCTGTCCCTTTAACTATTTTCACTTCCTATTATGCTTTCACCTGCTATGGAAATAAATTAACTGAGAGAAAATTAAAGGTTTAAATATTTGAGAACAAACAATCCATACTAAAACTAATAATTTTCAGATAGATTATGAGTTTTGAGTGCTATAGAGAAATTAACGAACGACACAAAAGTTACATTATTTAATTTCCTATAGCGCTACTATTACAAGTTTTCAAACATACGCTTTTTGCGTGCGATATCGTTGTGTTGAGCTCCATACCGCACACAATCAGAGCGCTGCTGAGACATGCTTGTGCACGATTTCCCCATATACATCAATGGGGAGAGCTGGCAAAAAAAACTAGATTTCCCCATATACATCAATGGGGAGAGCTGGCAAAAAAAAAACCACCTGCGATCGCGGAAACATTATTTCCGTAACGCAGCCCCATTGATGTCTATGGTGAAATTAAAATATTGTTTAAACCTAACACCCTAACATAAACCCTACCTCTAAACACCCCTAATCTGCTGCCCTGACATCACTGACACCTAATCTAATAGCCTTATCAAAATAATAAAAAACACCCAAAATAAAAAAAACCCTAGCCTACAATAAACTGACAATAGCCCTTAAAAGGGTCTTTTGTGGGGCATTGCCCCAAAGATATCAGCTCTTTTACCTGTAAAAAAAAATACAAACACCCCCCCAACAGTAACCCCCCCCCCCAAATAAAAACTCTAAGTGTAAAGTAACCTATGCTAACCTTTTTTCCTGTAAAGGGCATTTGTATGGGCATTGCCCTTAAAAGGACATTTAGCTCTTTTACTGCCCAGACCCTAAACTAAAAAAAATCCCACCCAAAAATCCCTTAAAAAAACCTAACACTAACCCCAAGACGATCCAATTACAGTTGTTGAAGTCCTGCTTGAAGGATCCATCCAACCGGCGAAGTCCTCATCCATGCGGCAAGAAGTCTTCATCCAGCCGGCGGGGAGCGGTCCATTTAAGCAACTCTCATTCTATTGGCCAATTTGAATTAGCCAATAGAATGAGAGCTGCTTAAATCCTATTGGCTTATTTGAATAGCCAATAGGATTTTAGCAGCCCTAATTCCTATTGGCTGATTCAAATCTTTGAGTCAATAGGAATGCAAGGGACGCCATCTTGGATGATGTCACTTGCATTGAAGATTCAGTTTACGGCGGCGACCATAAGAAGAGGAACTCTGCGTCAGATGTCTTCAGGATGGACCCGCTCCGCACTGGCTAGATGAAGATAGAAGAGGCCACCTGGATGAAGACTTCTTGCCGCATGGATGAGGACTTCGCCGGCTGGATGGATCCTTCAAGCGGAACTTCAACAACTGTAAGTGGATCGTCTTGGGGTTAGTGTTAGGTTTTTTTAAGGGTTTTTTTGGGTGGGATTTTTTTTTAGTTTAGGGTCTGAGCAGTAAAAGAGCTAAATGTCCTTTTAAGGGCAATGCCCATACAGATGCCCTTTTCAGGGCTATAGTTAGCATAGGTTATTTTAGAGTTAGGGTTTTATTTTGGGGGGGGTTGGTTGTGGTGGTGGTGGGTTTTACTGTTGGGGGAGGTGTTTGTATTTTTTTATAGGTAAAAGAGCTGATATATTTGGGGCAATACCCAACAAAAGGCCCTTTTAAGGACCATTGGTATTTTATCATAGTCTAGGTTTTTTTTATTTTGGGTGTTTTTTTTATTTTGATAGGGCAATTAGATTAGGTGTAATTCTTTTTTATATTTGATAATTTGTTTATTTTTCGTAATTTAGTGTTTGTTTTTGTAATTTAGTTAATTTAAACTAAGGAAATTGTAATTTTAATATAAAGTTAGGGGGTTGTTAGGTTTAGGGGTTACTAGTTTAAATTAGTTTATTTCGTTGTGGGGGGCATTTGGTTTAGTGGTTAATAGTTTATTTTAGTATATTTCGTTGTGGGTGGTTTGTGGTTTAGAGGTTAATAGGTTTATTATAGCGGCAGTGTGGGCGGACGGCAGATTAGGGGTTAATAATATTTAAATAGTGTTTTTGATGCGGGAGGGTGGAGGTTTAGGGGTTAATAACTTTAGCATAGTGGTGACGATGTCGGGGAGCGGCAGAATAGGGGTTAATACATATTTTAGTGGTGGCGATATCGGGAGTGGCAGATTAGGGTTTAATAAATTTATTATAGTGTTTGCGGGGCGGGAGGGCCTCGGTTTAGGGGTTAATAGGTAGTTTATGGGTGTTAGTGTACTTTGTAACAGATTAGTTATGAGTTTTATGCTACAGCTTTGTATCATAAAACTCATAACTAATGACTTTAGATGGCGTTACAGATCTTGTGGTTTTATGCTGTAACGCTCACTTTTTAGCCTCACCGCAAAACTCGCAATAGCAGCACTATGGGAATCCCATGAAAATACGTAATTTTTACGTGTGCGGGACTGACATTGCGGTACAGACTAAAAGGTGTGTGGTACACCTATACCGACAAGACTCGTAATTCCGGCGGTGCTGTTTTAACGCTGAAAATGCCATATTTTCAGCGGTACAAGCGGCAACGCAAAACTTGTAATCTAGCTGATTATTAGGTATTGGGGAATGGGATATAGAGATAAGGTATATGACAAGAAGGGATGGGAAGGGAAGGGGAAAAGGGGATGGGTGTATGTGTTAAGTCTAATATGTACAATTGAACTTATATAGAAAGTGTATAACAAATAAAGAAATTAAAAAACTCCACTTCCTGAGTGGAGGTTTTGCTCAAGAGGGGTTTTGCTTATTCACATTATCCAACGTGAATAATTTTAGCGTGAGTCCTAACCGAAATGAATGTGCTAAAAAGCATTCACACATCAACATTATCTGCTATAATTACCATATCATATTAACACTTGCATGATAAATATTAACCACTGACTTTTAATATCAGTGCTAGTTATACCTTTCACACGTGAGATGTTAATACTCAATGTCTGGTCCTTGGAACATTTAAACAATATAGAAGTAATGTACAGCAGTACACATTGGAGTGATTTTAAATGCTCCATGATTCAAATACTAACTTTTATTTCTCCTTAAAGGGATAGAAATGCCATTTGAAATGTGCATGTGTACATTTTAACTAGAACCATTTATGTAATATACTTCCATTGGCACAAATGCTTTCAGTAAACGTTATTACTGTTTTTATGTGGTATAAAAACACAATCTGTGACCGACCCGTGAGCTAACATTAAACACCAGAGAGGGAGCATTGGCTTGTATGACACAAATTAAGTCTTCCTTGATGCAATACACAACACTGCCAGCTCTCTGAGTAGGCATGATTTTAGAACCAGTCACATGTAGCATATGTGCATATGCTGCTAAAACAGTAATAACTTTTACTAGAACCAGTTTTTTTTTTTATTTATTTTTTTATAATTTTTATTGAGGTTGTGCGAGAGCAATACAACTTATGTAAAACATCATATCATCAAGACAAACATAAATGGTACATGTCAGTTTAACAACTTCTATATAGATAGAAAAACAAAATTCTCAATATGTATAATCTTATATAAAAAAAAAACCTGGAACCTCTTTTTCTCTTTTTTACATAAACTAAGATCAATAGTTTGAGTGGTCACTCTTGGACCTGTAAGCTTAAAGAAGTTTAACAATTGGTATTGTAGATAATAACAAAGTGAAATGAAAATATCATTCTGCTGTTCTTTTAAATTTAATTGTCATTTTGTTCCTGAGTATATATCATGTGTAACAAATAAACTTAAAACATTTTTCTGGAAAAGTAATAGGCCACTATTGGCCCCAACTGAAATTTTAACTCAAGGTGGGAAAGAGAAATTATTTAGCATGTTCTTTTTCCAGGCAATGGTGAAAGTTATGGTAAGGGTTGCGGCATTGGCAAGAAAAGCCGCGTATTTAGTTCTCCTTAACAAGGGGACACGTTATAGATTGGGGGGGGAAGTGGGTATATATATATATAGTAGGTTATATGGTGTGAGGGACATGTAGCATGGGGAGCTTTTTATGTTAGGGTTCAAAGTGAGCACGCTTTACTGAAACAAGGTACCCCAACGTTGTGAGAAGTCATCTAAGGACATGGTTTGCTAGTATATGCATGACAAGGGCCAATCGAACATTGAACTAGTGTGAAACTCCACCTTTCAGAGCCTAAAAAAAATCCCAATGGAAAAATTTAACGAGGGTTATATAGTTCAGCACTGGCACTATTAGGCGGGGGACTATATAAGATACAGGGCCAGCCTGCATTAGTAAACATGTGAAATGCGTAGATAGGCTACATATATTAGTATATAGATTCTGATGAGAAGTGAAAGTCTGAAACTGTCATCAAGGGCTTATGTATATATCTAATGGGGAATATTAGTATGTCCCATCTAGCTATTTGGTCTCCTTTCCTATGTCGTCTATAAAAATACAAATGAGAAGGCTCAGGAATCTCGGCCGCAGACACCCAAGCCTTAGGAGCATTCAGAGTGGTAGGGGACAGCATAATACATTTTATGTCAAACCTCTGTGTTCATTAACTGTATAGGGTGTGTAAGGAAGTAAAAGTGTACACATACGAAAGATCTACAAGCGGTCAGCTGGATCCTAACTGACAGCATTCACAGTAAACTTACATGTTTATAAACAGGGTATGATAAATACTATTGTCTAACACTACAGAGATAGATACCCATCTGAAAGTCTTACAGAGGCAAGCCCACGACATTAATACCTGAAAGTTAAGTGGTAGTACGCTATAGATAGACCTAAGTGCCAAGTGATTGAGCAGCTAAAGAGCTGTACACTTCTCTTCTCATATTAAGTATATGTGTAGCTAGGTCTCCCTGTATATTAACACCTGCTTATAAGATACTGCAGCTGAATATAACATAAATTTAAGTAAATGTAAATGTACTGCATTCAACACTATAGGAGTAGGAAAAATGGTAAGAATAAATAGTGACAAAATTAGTGTGCATAGCAGGTAACGTCATAGTAGAAGTCCTCTTAGGGGAGTAAGCACATCAGGCCAGCACACATAGCAAACATGATCCTAAGCTAGTAGTATATGGGAAATAATACAGCATTCATGCAAGATAAATTAACCTGAAATATTGGGAGACAAAGTGAATATATAGAAACCTTACTTTAAAACTCCAAAGTAATAGGAAGCTACAAAATATTACCTTTGGAGCACATGGTTATGCTGCTACTATGGGTTTAACAAATTTTGTCTAAGTTAACTCTGGTATACAGTACACAGGAGGACAGATAGGAAAAATAAGTTGCATTGTAAATCTTTCAACCTTCATTTGTAAGACTCTTACTGCACCATAATGGCAATCAAAATTTCAACCAAAAAATAAATAAAAATAAAGAGAAGTTATAGTATTGTATATACTCCACAGAGGTATAACATTGATAGATTATGGCTAAATATTAGTGAGGCAGTTCCGTATAGTCAGGGCAGGATGTCCATGTTAAAAGACATGTTATGCTAAATTTCAGGCTGGGTGAGAGGGGTACTGTGATGCGGTATGTCAATGTGAGAGCTCCCTTACCCCACACCAGACCGGGAAGCTGAACAACGTCTCTGTGTGACCATGCTAGAGCTCTGAATTGTGGGCATTAAGCCAAACTGAGTTAGGCAGTCCGGAGGCAAAGAAAGTTCCAGTAGTAGATTGAAATGTCCCCTCCAGCCTGCGCGGTCTTGCACTAGAGATGGTAAGGGAGGCTCTGAGGCATTGTGTAAAACATGCGGGACCGATGTGAAGATGAGGAAAAGTGCGCTATGCAGCCTAAGGGTTCTGTCGGTGCGACCATGCGGTACGGCTAGACTGAGCGCTCCAGGTGTGATCATATTGGCTTGAGGTATGGCTCCCAAGATTTCGGGATCAGTCCCCAATCCTCCGGTTGTCGCATAAGCGCGGTGGTCCTCTGCATCGTCGGGATCAGGTAGTTGCACAGCCTGGATCGTGATTGCCATTGCTGTCTGTTTAGGCTCTGTTAGAAAATGGCGTCCAGATAGAGCACTGCACCTCTCCAGGAAATTGTGAATTTGCGCCATAATGCAATCCGCTTCCTCCATTTTTAGGTAGATTAGTGGTCCTCGGCTTAAAGATTCCAAGGTGATAGTCAGCAGGCAAGTGTTACTCACAGTTGGAGGTACTGAGTAGGCCCCAAGATGGCTGCTGCAAATAGTATGCTCAGCGTTGGACGTAACAGTATTTTAGTGGTCTATGGTTGTAGTAGTGCTCCTTTTCAAGAAGGTTATTAAGAGCAGCCAAGGCTTCAAATCATCAGCGATAGGTAGTTGATTGAATATTGGAGCACAGACAGTCGCTAATTTTAGATTTTAAACACCATATGGAGAGAGCTATAGAGATGTGCGACCGTCCGGCTTCACAGTTGGCTCCGCCCCCCCCACTAGAACCAGTTTTGATAATGAAAATTTATTGCAAAAATACTTCTATTTAAAACTGAAATGTATTTGTGTGCATTAAATATTTGACCTTTCTATTCCTTTAAAGGAAAATTAGACTCATGATTTAGACAAAGCATACAATTTTAAAACTTTTTCCAGTTTACTTCAATTATTTAATTTGCTTCCTTCTCTTGTTATCTTTTGCTGACAGGTTTACCTAGGTTCTAGCTGCTCATTGGTGGCAGCATATATATAGACCGAATGTCATTGGCTTACCCATGTGTTCAGTCAGAAACCAGTAGTGAGTTGCCGCTTCTTCAAGAAATGATACCAAGAGAATGAAGCAAATTTGATAAGTAAACTGGAAAGTTGTTTAAAATGATATGTTCTACCTAAATCATGAAAGAACATTTCTGGGTTTCATGTCCCTTTAAAGAGACAGTCTACAACAAAATTCTTCTTATTTAAAAAGATAGATAATCCCTTTATTACCCATTCCCCGTTTTTGCATAACCAACACAGTTATATTAATATACTTTTTACCTCTGTGATTACCTTGTATCTAAGCCTTTGCAGACAGCCTCCTTATCTAAGTGCCTTTGACAGACATGCAGTGTAGTCAATCAGTGAAGACTCCTAAATAACTTCACGGGAGTGAGCACAATGTTATCTATATGACACATGTGAACTAGCACAGTCTAACTGTGAAAAACTTTCAAAATGCTCTGAGCTAGGAGGTGGTTTTCAACTGTTTAGAAATCAATTTGAGCCTAGCTAGGTTTAGCTTTTCAAAAATACCACCAAGGGAACAAAGCAAATTTGATGATAAAAGTAAATTGGAAAGTTGTTTAAAATTGCATGCCCTATCTGAATCATGAAAGTTTAGTTTTGACTTTACTGTCCCTTTAAGTCTGTATTTCAAACATGAGAGAAAGTAAAATAAATAAATTATACAACTGATTCACAAAAAAGCATGGTCAAATGCTTCTTTGACTGATATATTGTATTTTTAAGTATACACCCTTAAATAGTTATGCATCTGTGCTTTACCACCTTAATTTCAATGAATAAATTAAATTGTGATGTTACTGTTTTACATTTACATTTCTTAATATGGCAATCAGTAATCTTCACTGCAAATCTAAAATTATTATGTGCAGTAATTACGATAAAATTAGTCATTGCAAAAAATTTAATTAAATAGTATTATTACTTTAATCCTGAATAAAAATGTTAAGTTCAAGAAAGATGGTTATATGTAATAATACATTATTTAAAAAAAGAATAGTTGGAAGAATTATAAAACTGAATGTGTTTTTGAAAATATATTAATACTTCATGGAAAAACTTGTTTTATTAAAGCCAACAATTACAAGAATACTAAATTGCTCATTTAGCTGGAAATAAAATATGCTAAATCAAAGTAAAGAAACAGATTGTGCTAAAAACAGAAAACAAATTACTTATTTTCTTGCAAAATGAGCACTTAGAAATTCTCATTGTAGCCACTGCCTGCAGCTAGGCAAGTAAGAAGACATTACATAAATTAAGTTCTATTGTCACATGATTTTACAGCAAAAGTCCTCTATTGAACATGGGCAATAAACTGATTGCAGCTTAATTAGACGTCTCCTAGAAACACTTCAAAGGAAAAACGTGTCAGGGTATTGTTGAGTGATAGTTAATTGATATATACTGTATATATGTAATATTTCAGTATTATATGAAATGCTTTGGCCAGTGCTAGATGCAAATCCATCTGTCCAAAATTCTGAAGCCAGGCCCTAGTTTCAGATTGCCTGCTGTGACCAGATACACCTCACAGACAGGATGTCTCAAACTACAAAGGAGCAGACATTTGTTTAGATTGAAAGATATGTCACTTCAAAGGGATTTTAGAACATGGTATTTTCAGGTTTGTGCTTCCATATAAGGAGTTTCCTGCCTGAAGAAGTAGGCAGTCAGTCTGCGAGAATAATGGAGGTCACACAGAATTTCAGGAGATGTAACTACTTCCCATCTCAGTGTTAATTAAATACACAGCAAGTTTCAATACACAAACTCCAGACTTTGTGTAAGCTTTAAATGCCCTTGATGGTATGGGGAAAGCTGAAAACATATAAGATTGAAACTTTAAAACTTAAATTAATTGTCTATCATTTTCAAATATTTAATATGTACCCCAGGCTGTCTGAATAATATATATATATATATATATATATATATATATTTTTTTTTTTTTTTTAAGCAGTTAATATCTTTGACAGATAGATAGATAGATTCCTGTCCCCCCCCCCCCCCCCCCCCCGGTGTTTGATATGAGGTAATGCAGCCAAAAGGTATTTGGTTGTCAGGAGAGGCATTTCCCAGTAGCCAATAAGAAGCTAAGGGCGTACCAAGAGAATTTCCATTGGGTGATTTAGAAATTAAGGTGGAGTTTGTCACAGGCAAAAAGGCTATGCAGAAAATGGAAGAGACCTCTGTGCTTGTGCTACCCTGTTTGCAAAAATACCTTCACGTATGACTTTGGAAAACTCTGATTGGAAAAGCTGAACTCTTATTGGATCTGGTATAGTATCGCGGTCTAATACTTTTAAAGTTTATAGCAAAGATAGTATCTATAGCCATAGTTAAATTGAAGCTGTATTTAAAGGGGTAATTTATAGTTATAATATATATTTCATAGACCTGTGTATTCCATAAATAATTATATTAGTGCTAAGTAAATTTACTATTAAGAGGGAAGGATTTTTGTATTTTGAAGTCGTAAGTTAATTTGGAGCTACTGTGATATATTTTAAAAATTGCATTTATTATTGTGGTTAAATCTCTGGTTGTTAAGGGAAGTACATTAGATTATATTGGGCTAAAAATTTCTTTAGATTGTGGGAGTTTTAACTGAGATTCTATCGTGAGATTGGATATAACATTGTTAAATAAGCTATATATTGAATTGGTTAATGTTTCCAGCTAACTACAAATTGTTCTTGTAAAATTTAATTGTAATATTTGATATTTAATTAGTTAAGAGTAATTTATAGAAATATTGCGTCCATAATACAGAGGTACCAGACGATTTAATTAGATAGTAATTAATCTAAATATCTCTATAGCCAGCTTTATAGTTTAATATTGTATTAACCAATTGTTATATATATCTGGTATATAGGTGATATTCATTTACTACATAAATATAATCAATGTGTTTATATTGAATAACTGGTCAGAATTTAGGAATTCATTTAATTTGAGATTAAGCATTAATATTTATAATAATTTTATTGTCAAGTTTATAGATCTCAATAGTGCTATTTTGGAGTATATTACAGTGATTTGATATTTCACTGGAGTGTTCTGATAGAATTTCTACTATATTAATTAGAGGTATTACTGACAATAATTTTATGACTGATTATTAATATTCATAATTCCATCAATTAAAAATATTGCTACGTAAATTTATAACACGTTGGAATACACAGCTGAGATAATAATGATGGTGATATTCTAATAAATTAAATTTAATAATATAATTGGTGGCAACTTTAGAATAAATACACCGACATTACTGGAGGTTACTGCTGAGATAGAAAAAATATTTGTGTAGATTACGAGTTTTGCGCTAACATGGTGTGAAACTAACGCCAAAAAAGTTGCGTTATTTCACTCTCCATAGTGCTGCCATTACGAGTTACTAAAAAGCCTCCTTGTGCATTCGATATGATGGTGTTAAGCTCCATACCGCACAAAATCCAAGGGCTGCTTTGACGTGCTTGTGTATGCTTTCTCCAATAGATATCAATGAGAAGAGAGTGTTAGAAAAAAAAAAATAACACCTGAAGGTCGGAATGAAAAATCTCCGTAACGCAACCCCATTGAAGTTACGTTTAAACCTAACACCCTAACATAAACCCCAAGTCTAAACACCCATAACCCGGCGCCCCCGACATCGCTGACACCTAAATAAAGTTATTAACCGCTAATACGCTGCTCCTGACATCATTGACACTAATAAAAGCTATTAACCCCTAATCCACCACTCCCTGACATCGCCAACACTATAATAAAGTTATTAACCCCTAATCATCCGCTCCCCAACATCGCCGCCACTATAATAAAGTTATTAACTCATAAACCTCTGGCCTCCCCCATCACCACGACTAAATAAACCAATTAACCTCTAAACCTCCGGCCTCCCACATCGTCGCCCCTAAATAAACCTTTTAACCCCTAAACCTCCAGCCTCCCACATCGCCGCCACTAAATAAACCTATTAACCCCTAAACCGCTGGCCCCCCACATTGCAAAACACTTAATTAAACTATTAACCCCTAAACCTAACACCCCCTAACTTTAATTTAAAATTACAATATAACTATCTTAAAATGAATACAAACTTACCTGTGAAATTAAAATAAACCTAACAATAAATTAACCTAACATAACTATTCTAATAAAGATAAAAAAAAATACCAATTAAAAATATCTAAATTACAAATTTAAAAAAACTAATACTAAGAAAAAAATTCTAAAATAACAAAAAATAATAAACAGTAAATTATGAAAAATAAAAAAACACTAAGCTTACAAGAAATAATAAATGAAATTATCAAAAATAAATACAATTATACCTAATCTAATAGCCCTATAAAAATAAAAAAGCCCCCCAAAATAAAAACACCCCCTAGCCTACAATAAACAACCAAAAGCCCTTAAAAGTTCCTTTTGTAGGGCATTGCCCTAAGTTAAACAGCTCTTTTACCTGTAAAGAAATACAAAGTCACTGCAATAGTAAAACCCACCACCCAAGCAACCCCCCAAAATAAAAAAACCTAACTCTAAAAAAAAAACTAAGCTACCTATTGCCCCTAAAAGGGCATTTGTATGGGTAGTGCTCTTTTTCATTGCGCTTAAAAGGGCATTCAGCTCTTTTAAAAAAGCACAAAGCCCTAATCTAAAAAAAAAAACACCCCAAAAAATGAAAAAAAAAACTCCCTAACACTAACCCCAGAATATCTACTCATGGTTCCTGAAGTCTGGACATCCATCTCCATCCAGTCGGCGAGAAGTCTTCATCCAGGCGGCGATATCTTCATCCATCCCGGGGGGGCGTCTTCTATCTTCATCCTGGCGGAGCGGAGTGGAACCATCCTGGAAGCCTCTTCATACGGTCCCCGCCGTACACTGAAGTTGAATGCAAGATAGTCATTTTCAAAATGGCATACCTTGCATTCCTATTGCCTGATTTGATTCTTCAAATTCAAATCAGCCAATAGGATGAGAGCTTCTGAAATCCTATTGGCTGGGGGTTTTTTTTCATTTTTTGGGGTGTTTTTTTTTCTAGATTTAGGGCTTTGGGCTTTTTTAAAAGAGCTGAATGCCCTTTTACTGGCAATGAAAAAGAGCTGAATGCCCTTTTAAGAGCAAAGCCCATACAAATGCCCCTTTAGGGGCAATGGGTAACTTTGGGTTTTTTTAGTTAGGTTTTTTTTTATTTTGGGGGGTTGGTTGGGTGGTGGGTTTTACTGTTGGGGAGACTTTGTATGTTTTTTTTTTTAAAGGTAAAAGAGCTTATTAAGGGCTATTGATAGTTTACTGTAGGCTAGAGGGTGTTTTTATTTTGGAGATGCTTTTTTATTTTTATAGGGCTATTAGATTAGGTGAAATTGTTCTTATTTTTGATAATTTCATTTATTATTTTTTGTAAACTTAGTGTTTTTTATTTTTCGTAATGTAGTGTTTATTATTTTTTGTAATTTTAGATTTTTTAATTTTTTTCGTAGTGTTAGTTTTTTTAAATTTGTAATTTAGATGTTTTAATTGGTAGTTTTTTTTAATTATATTAGAATAGTTATGTTAGGTCAATTTATAGTTTAAACCTAGTTTTTTTTTATTTCACAGGTAAGTTTTTATTTATTTTAAGATAGTTATATTGTAATTTTAATTTAAAGTTAGGGGGTGTTAGGTTTAGGGGTTAATAGTTTAATTTAGTGTTTTGCGATGTGGGGGGGGCGGCGGTTTAGGGGTCAATAGGTTTATTTAGTGGTGGCGATGTGTGAGGCCGGAGGTTTAGGGGTTAATAACTTTATTTAGTGGTGGCGATGTTGGGGAGCAGCAGTTTAGGGGTTAATAGGTTTATATAGTGTCAGCAATGTCAGGGGATGTCAGATTAGGGGTTAATTAGGTTTATTTAATAGTTGTGATGTGGGTGGGCGGCAGATTAGGGGTTAATACATTTTAAATAGTGTCTGCCATGTGGGAGTGCAGCGGTTTAGGGGTTAATAGGTGGTTTATGGGTGTTAGTGTACTTTGTAACACTTTAGTTATGAGTTTTGTGAAACATTTTTGTTGCACAAAACTCATAACTACTGGTCTCAGATGGCGGTATGGCTTGTGTCTGTATAAGCTGTAATGCAAGAATTTTACTTGTAATACCGGCGCTATGAAAATCCCATGCAAAAATGTCTTTTTTTTTAGTGCGGAATGGACGTTGCGTTACAGGCTAAAATGCTTGAAGTATAGCAATACCGAAAGGACTCGTAATATGCGTTACTGGCCATTATGCTGGAATTGAGATTTTTTCAGCTTTAAAAGCCGTAATGCAAAACTCGTAATCTACCTGATTGTAACCTAAAATATAATATCAGTTACTTTATCTTCCTGTAGACACCCCAGCTTCATTGTGAGGCTATGAAAGGAAATAATGGACCCTTCACAGATGAAGTTACAAAAATTGAATATAAAGTAAAATCTTTTTAAAATGATGAATAATAGGGGCGTGACTCTGGGCAGCTCCTTGAATGGACGCAATATCAGTTGTTCTGAGTGAGACATTAATATTTTGCCTTCTATTAGTGTTTGTGAGGATCTATCATCTACCTCTCCCTGATAACTAGGCTCTACTTACAAAGAGGAATCGAATGATACCATAAAATTGGGACTACCACACTTAATAACTGATCCGGAGAGTTGAGGCCTAAGGCAGTCACTTCGGTGAGAGGCTCTCAACACCCCCCCCGGTACCTTGTAAGCCGGGTATGCAGTGCATAGACACTGACAACTTTGACAATTTCATCAACATGGAACCTGAAGCAGCTTTACTAATTGAGGGGATCTGTAACCTCCTGAATGAACATTTCCTGCAGCTCACAGAAAAGATGGCGGCAGCATGGGCATATGAAGGACACCTAGCTAACTCCGAGTTTGTTTTACTAAATGCAAAGCGAGCAGAGGACCCCGAGCCCTACACACGCTGTGAATATTTGAGCCCGTCTGCTATTCAGCATGTCAGCGGAACCTCAATAAACAAGGTGCTGACGGTCGGCAAAGAGAAACTAGAGATGAATGGCGCGTGTAATCCCTTAACAGCCGAGCAGGGGCTAGATTCCGCTTCCACACACAATGAGGAGGCAGATACTCCTAAATCTGGAGCAATCCCCATAGTACAGAACCCCTCACCGGCCAACGGCCCCCAATCAGCCCAGCATCAACGGCTTGCTAGGGGAGGTAAACCCAGGATGGATAGAGGGACAGCTGCAGGGAGAGAAAGGACACGCATAGGATCAGTATACGCGCAAGATGGCACCAATCCGCGTCCTCAGATGCCTAGACCCCAGACAGCGAGAAGGAGAGCGATTCTCCAGGGTGTACAGTTAGTGTGGAGACACTGGATAAGCGCTATAGATCGCTGCAAATCGAATCCTACCTTGGAGACACCCTCCGGTTTGAAGGTCCGGTGCGGTTGTGGAGACAGGCTAGAGATACTCCACCTACGATCAGCGTTCCGGTGGGGCTATAGCAGAGACCGGATCAGTCTTTGGAGAAGCTGGAGTTGCTCCCCACATAGAGGTTTGCTGACAGGGACTAAAAACACTGCTAGAAACATTGACTCTGTACATGGAAGCCTGTCTCAAAAGGCCGGCATAGGTTAAAGAAAATTTTTTTGTGTATGGACTGCCATAGCATTAATAACGGACGGAAACTGCTCAGTTTATTTTAGGTCCTCTTAAAGGGATATATAAATGTTTTGTTTTTGTTTTTTTTAGCCTCTCCTGTAATCCCTGGTGGTCTGGGCATGCCCATGTGTTTATTTTTATATTTGCCTTTGCTTTGTTATTGCCGAGTCAAAATGGGCCTTAAACATTATAACACACATGTACAGGGCGTTAAGATGGACACTCGCCTGATTCCTAGGACTTGCACTGTGTTATCTTGCCTCACTTTGGTCGACGTTTAATGTGTACTACATATGTATCAGTGGGATCGACATGTCTAAATCTCTCCCATTATCATTAACCTCACAGCTCTCTATAGCTCCCCTTATTAAGGTGTGCATATACTGGCGGCCTCTATGTTGCTCATTTAATACAGACGCAGACTTAATAATCTGTTTCTAGCTAAGGTTTCTCCCCTTAATTTTAATGTACCCCAAGTGCATGTCTTAAGACTATCACTATCCCCTCTTAGTTTGAAGACAGTCAGTCCCATCAACCCACATATTTAAGCCCTATTATATTTTATTTGGGAAAATCCTCCTTATAACACTCAGCCTCAGGTAGTCAACTAATATCCCTGCATAGGGCTCCACACATAGTATTTATGTTTTGTTATTTCCCAGTGGTTCACCCTCCTAATCAGATCTCAGCCAAAACTAAGTCATCTTGTCAGACTGTGCCCTGCTGCACACCTTTGGTTTTTTATGCCCCACTATACCAGTGGTTTCTTCTGACACAACACAGTCACCAGTGTAAAGCTTTACCCAGAGCTGAGGGAGATGGTCAGTCACTCTTTCTTTAATATTTATCTAGCCAGTACTAGGTGGCTGTATATTGTTCCAACGTTGCCTTTTTATATAATAAGTGACACTAACCTGTTCTCCTCTTCTACCTTTTAGTGCATAAAGTATAAAATTATATAAGAGATCTGGTTGCCCTTTAGTTTTATTATTGTAGAGGCTGTTCTTTAGAAGTGATGGTCCTGGCGCCAAGCGGCCGAGGCGTTAGGGGCCTCTTATACTTAACATTGCACAGCAGTATTAAACAGATGCCAATTTGTTATTCCTTATTTAGTAAGCCTATATGAATCAGTGGGCTAATTTACAGGTTTTTGCTTTATTATGTCCCCAACAAAGGTTAATTGAGTCTTTCAATCCTCCACTAGTGAAATCCTATACCTGGTTATCAAAAAGTGGGGTATATTTATTTATCTTTCTACGTGTACTTTACACTGCTCTTGTAGATGACGCTGCCTTATAGTTTTTGAGTCTGTATTTTCTATGGTATGTCAGACGTTAGTTACTATTGGTCCATTCCTTGGGCTCACAGTCCCCACAGTTCCTTGGTTCCCATGTTATTTTATTTTTACTAAATATATGTAAATCATTAAGCATATCAGTTGTTATTTCATATTAAATATATATGCAGGCCCAAAAGTGGCCATTTCAAAAGCTAATTTTCCTCTAGAATACATAAGTGTTTTAAGGTACAAGAGTGACCTTATGTGCCATATGAGGAAACCCTCTAAAGTAGAGACTATAAAACTGAGGTTTCAGATTTTCCCCTACTATGTATTCCTTGATGTATCATATTCACCTATACCTTTGAATGTCTATATGAAGGTCTTGTTATTCATGTTATGTGTATTTTGGGGTAACCCATTCATGTTGTATTCGCACAACCTCAATAAAAAAAAAAAAAAAAAAAAAAAAAAAAAAAAAATGATGAATAATATATATTTCAATGTTTTCTATAACCCATTGCATAGTGTTTTTTATTACAATGAAACAGACTGTTTTATATATTCAAGTTCTTGCTTAAAGGGACACTGAACCCAATTTTTTTTTCTTTTGTGATTCAGATAGAGCATGCAATTTTAAGCAACATTCTAATTTACTTCTATTATCAAATGTTTTTCATTCTCTTGGTATTTTTATTTGAAAAGCAAGGATGTAAGTTTAGATGCCGGCCCATTTTTATGAACAACCTGGGTTATCCTTGCTGATTGGTGGATACATTCATCCACCAATAAACAAGTGCTGTCCAGGGTCTGGACTTTCTTTTTCAAATAAAGAAGAGAATGAATAAAAATTGATAATAGGAGTAAATTAGAAAGCTGCTTAAAATTGCATGCCCTATCTGAATCATGAAAGAAAAAATTTGGGTTCAGTGTCCCTTTAAATATGCAAAGGTAAGTAACATATTACAACATTCTTTACTAGGGAAGAAACTATAATAATATTATCTTTGAGGTAATGTTTACTTTTTTTTTAATATTTAACAGCCGTAGCATTTACACATTCATCAAGCGATGGATAATAGGGTACCAACTTGTATAATGAAATACTGTATGTATAGTTAAAATAATTTATCCATATGATTTTTCTTGAAAGCTGTTTCACTTTTAACTTTCCTATGTTAAGCACAATAAACTAGACCAGTGATGCCACTTATAATTTCACAAGACAAGCCACAGACTGTCATCAAAATTCTGTACTGAAGATCATTTGTCCCTACATAGTCTTTTGCATAGCGGTTCAATTAAAAAAAATTAGAAAATAGACATCACTGTTATATATATATATATATATATATATATATATATATATATATATATATACACACAAGTATCAATTTAAGTGCACTCACTGTTACTTCAGCATCTGCCGGGGTGCTGTGTGGAAAACATATAGTGCTAGCAATCAACCCCATAAATAGGAAGAAGGAACGCTTCACTCTCCGGTCTATTCAGAAAACAGGCTTTATTTCATCTTCATACATCAATCAGAAATACATCCCAAACATTTTGATACCCACTGGTATCTTGTTCACTGGGTGTTACAAAATGTTTGTGTCCCAAAAATGGCTCCTAATCTAACCCACACACCTCTCATCTGTTTATACCCCTAAGTGCCAATGTCACTTCTGGTGTATCGGGAACAGGCTCTACACGCGCATAACACGGCAAGTCCTCAGCCGCATGGCTAATTTGCATAACTCAGCCTGCGTAGTGACGCGTACCTACATGTCAATCACGTCACTCATTCGACACGCGCATGTCGTGCGGTAGCATTTCCAGATAACACCAGAAGCGCATATTTAAAAAGACTAATGTTAAAAATCGGATTATTGAATCATCCATATATCCAAGCTTTTATTCTAAAAAAGTGTTAGACAACACGCAATGAGCTCCCTAGTATCACTTATCCTGGGTTTCCCAAAACTATATGTTTACTTCAATTGTACTCCCATCAAAAGCACAATAATGCATCAACCATTCAGTTATATAGATATTAGTTGTCATAACCAAATTCAAGGATAAGACAAAATAATAAATATACAGTCCAATTAAAAAAGAGAAACATATACTAAGGAAAGAGAAAAGAAATAAAAAAATTAATAAAATTATATATATATATATATATCAAAAATAATAAAAGATAAAAAATAATAAAAAATAAAAAATAAATGAAAATAAACCAAAACAAAAAAACTTGAACATCATTATATAAGGTGTAATAACCAAATATAAACTAAAATAAAGAAAAAATACTAAATATAAAGAATAATGAATGCAAAATATAATAGTACTTGGTGCAATGGTTTCCTTGATATCTAATAGCCAGTATACTAACAATATGTTCATGCCTATTGGAGTGTGTCAGAAAAGCAATAAGTTAGCACGCAACAATACACTGTAATGCGGTATACTTCCAATTATGGCGATAATTATCCCTTCTAGTATAAATGTCAGTAAAGAACAAGTCCATACTTTAAAGCAGAGACAAGCTAGATCGAACAATCATAGAAATCTCTTCAAAGAAAGACATTATAGTCCAACTGCACATTTAGCCCTTTAGGGGCAACTGTATCCAGCCGATAGATCGAAGACGTTTCTACTTGGAGGAGTTTAGTATTCCTGTCACCCCCTCTCTGCAGGGGGGGCACATGATCAATTAGCATTGTCCTCAGGCTTGCAGGTGTATGTCCTGCCTGGAGGAAGTGCCGAGCGACAGGTTGATCCGAGACCTTTTTATCAATCGCTAGCCTGATGGCGTGGCGATGATTCGCCATCCTCTTGCGGAAGGTGGTAGAGGTTTTACCCACATAAACCAAGGAGCATGGGCACATCAATATATAGATCACATGAGTGCTCATACAGGACAATCTATGAAAGATCTTATATTTTCTTCCTGTATGTGGATGATGAAAGTACATCCCAGTCAACATACTGTTGCACGTAGTGCAGTCACCACATCTTTAGCATCCTAATTTTCTTTTAGCATCCAGCCATGTGCCTTTTTCATAACATTTTGTAGGATCATTATGGACTAGGATATCCTTTAAATTAGCTTGGATAAAGGATATGGATGATTCAATAATCCGATTTTTAACTTTAGTCTTTTTAAATATGCGCTTCTGGTGTTATCTGGAAATGCTACCTCACGACATGCACGTGTCGAATGAGTGACGTGATTGACATGTAGGTACGCGTCACTACGCAGGCTGAGTTATGCAAATTAGCCATGCGGTTGAGGACTTGCCGTGTTATGCGCGTGTGGAGCCTGTTCCCGATACACCGGAAGTGACATCTGCACTTAGGGGTATAAACAGGTGAGAGGTGTGTGGGTTAGATTAGGAGCCGTTTTTGGGACACAAAAATTTTGTAACACCCAGTGAACAAGATACCAGTGGGTATTGAAACGTTTGGGATGTATTTCTGATTGATGTATGAAGATGAAATAAAGCCTGTTTTCTGAATAGACCGGAGAGTGAAGCGTTCCTTCTTCCTATTTATGGGGTTGATTGCTAGCACTATTTATATATATATATATATATATATATATATATATATATATATATATATATATATATATATATATATATATATATATATATATATATATAAACTTAAGTTCAATCAATGCATCCCACCAATTTAACTGAAAATAATCTATTTATACAGGACGACTATTTATAACTGGTCAATTATACATTTATCTTAGAAAGCATTAATTTCCAGTCATATTATTAAACTAATTTCCTGGATAAGGTTAGTAGTTAGTAGTTATTAGTTAATAGTCACCTCTAAACTATTATATCATTATAAAGTGTATGTGAGTATTAAACAGTGGTGCCCAACTTGAGCTGAAACCCAAAATGGAAGATAATAGATAACACTTTAATATTAACAATATATTATAAATAAAACAAATTAAATTTCTGTAAGATAATACATTGTATCATACATATAAGTATAATTTGATGAATCAATAATTCCTTAATATATACAGTGTGCACAAAAAGTATTTGGGTTTTAGCTCAATTTGAGTGCAACTGCTCTATATCAATTTACAGTTAACACAACTTTAAAACTTTTAATGTCTCAAATCTGATCTATTTTCTTATTGATTGGCTGGCCTTCCAATCAAACTATATAAATAAAAAGAGCAAATACAAGTCTTGCCTCTCTGTTATTAAACATTATATGGAATAATACAATATACTCAAAATTAAGAGCAAAATATCAACATAAACAACATAAACTTAGCTAAGTAAGTTGACCTCACATGTGGTTTCAGGTTGTGGCTGAGTTCCTATTGTGGGCTGCCTTATCTGGTAAAATATTTAGGGAACAAAATTAAAATCAATAATTCCAATAACAATTAGCATGTGTTTCATACCTATTCGTAGTTGAAATAACTTATTCAGCATTTTAAAACTATTTAAGCTATCTAGGCCCCCAAATGCAAAATAAATAAATATTCCAAAATGGCTCTTTCTTCAACGTTTCTTTAACGTTTTTTGATTCAGATAGAGCAGGCGATTTTTTTTTTTTATTATTTTATTTATAATCCAAGACATTGTCAAAAGAAAATAAAAATAATATGCATAACATGACATAATCACAAAATAATAATAAATTCATCCAGATGATACTATATTCTTTTATACATATAGATATATCAACATATTGACCTAGCATGATCAATTTATTCTCGACAATGCTTGGGGTTTTTTATTTTTTTCACCCCCTTCCCCCCCCTAAAGAATATTATAAACAGCATGACATAAACAGAAAATTATTGTAAATTCATTCAGATAATACTATGTTCTTTTATACATATATACACTAATCAACATATTAATATAGCCTGGTCAATTTATTCACAACGAGTGTTTGAGGTACTTTTCACATCCTCTCCCCCTCTCGTTCCCCCCTCCCCCCCCCCCGTGCGGGGGAGCGACACAGCTGGATCACCACCAAAAGAGGAGAAAGAAAAAGGGAAGAAGAGAAAAAAAAAAAAAAAAAAAAGGCTCTCTGTCTCTCTGTCACCCTCTTCCTCCTGCTTCTCTACCAGTTTCCTAATAGGACAATTTCTGTGTTCCTAAAAGGAAAAATTATATGATCTATTTCTGTAGCAGGAAATATTTTTAAAAAGGCTGCCCATTTATCAAAGAATCTTTTGATGTCCTGTTCATTGTTTATATCCGCACCTCTCTGCTCTAAAATACATTGCTTTTTCATGCAGTTTTTAATTTCAGAGATACTTGGTATTGTAAAGCTTTTCCACTTTTTACAGATTAGATATCTGGTGGCAAGGATAGTAGAGATTATTATTTTTTCATTATTTAGTCTGCCAGGATCTTTTTTAAGACAAAGTATAATCTGATATAGTGTCAAAGAAACGTGTTCTATCTTTAGTACCTTCTTTAGCCAGTATTCGACCTTAGTCCAGAGATTTTTAATCTTTGGACAGTGCCAGAACATATGTATTAAATCAGCTGCCTGGTATGAACATTTAGGACATTTATTAAACCCCATATTAGCACACTTAAAGCCTCTCTCCGGGGTAAAATATGCCCCATGAAGAAGCTTGACATGGGCCTCTCTCCAGGTTGCAGATAGTGTCGCCTGAGTAATTTTTTTGATTGACCGCTGTATAGTTTTTGACTCAATATTATTCTGAGGGATTAATGTATTCCAATAGGAGGCCAGTTTTGCCAAAACCGGCGCCCCTTTGTTCGCACAGAGAAGATGATAGCACGGTGCAACTGACATATGGCCCCTTTTTGTTAAGATAAGCCAGTCCTCCATTTTACCTAATCCCCATTCCCAGCCTACTTTTTTAACTAGGTCCTGGACAAAATGTCTCAATTGCAAATATGCAAAAAAATCTTTGTTGGACAAGTCGAATTCCCTTTTTAATTCCTGGAATGTTTTAATGCATTTCCTTCCTCTATCTATTACTTGATATACCTTTGTTAATCCGGAAATATGCCATCTTCTAAAAACCTCTGAATGCAAACCAGCTTGGAAAGTAGGGTTACCTAGTATAGGCAAGAGACAAGAAGCCTTATTATTAATTGAAAGAAGAGTTACTATTTTATGCCACGCCTTAAGTGGGTTAAGAATTGTTTTAAGTCTTTTGATTTCTGCTGGAAGTTCTTTAGGTAATAAGTGTAGTAGCGCAGTCAGAGAATACGGGTAGCAAATGTTGGCCTCAAGATAATTGTTCAGAACATAGTTGTTGGATGAAATCCAGTCTGCTACGACTCGAGCAAGAAAAGATAGATTGTACAATCTTATGTCTGGTAGAGCTAAGCCTCCATTTTCTTTTAATGCCGAAAGTTTCATAAGAGAGATCTTTGATCTCTTATTCTGCCATAGAAACTGTATAAGCGAGGTGTTAATTGCACGTATATCCTTTCCTAGAAGAATTATTGGAGTATTTTGAAGAATATACAATAATTTCGGCAAAAGATCCATCTTAAAAAGAGCAATTCTTCCAGAAAGCGATAATGGAAGGTTTCGCCACATCAGGAGCTTCTCCTTAATCGTTTTTACTACTGGAGGGATATTCAAGGCATAGAGATCTGCACTCCTTATTGGGATATGAATCCCTAGATATTTGAAAGAATCTGTTACTTGGTGAAAAGGGGTTTTTAGTATAGAGGTGCTGTTTTTCCTAAGCCAGAATATCTCGGATTTTGTTGTATTTACTTTATATCCAGAGAATGAACCGAATTGTTCAAGTATGTGAAAAAGTTTTGGTAGGTTTATTTTAGTGTTAGCTAAATAGAGCAACAGGTCATCTGCATATAATCCAATTTTTATTTCAGAGTTGCGAATTTTTATGCCCTCCAAATGATGGCGGATCTTAATTGCCAGAGGTTCAATAGAAACATTAAATAAAAGCGGGGAGAGAGGACAACCTTGTCTCGTTCCTCTACCCAATAGAATAGGAGAAGAGATATTGTTATTCACTATTAATCTTGTAGATGGTTGTTTATATAGATTCTCAATAAATTCAAGGAAATTGCCTCCGATTCCGAAATGACTTAGCGAAGTTTTAATATGTTCATAGAAGATTGAATCGAAGGCTTTTTCAGCATCTAAGGAGATAATGGCAAGGTCAGGTATGTCCTCTCCCCCGCTATTTAGGTTGGACAGGGCCTCAAAATATTCTGTCACTGTTAAAGCTTCTCTAATTTTTGCAGCCGAATTACGGTTATTTAGAAAGCCTGATTGATCAGTGTGGATGATTTCTGAAAGGATCCCTTGAAATCTAGATGCTAAAATTGCAGTTAGGATTTTATAATCTGAGTTTAGCAAAGCAATCGGTCTATAAGATTCTTTGCACTCAGGATCTTTTCCACCTTTTAATATCAAAGTTGTATAAGAGTTACAGAATGAAGAAGGAATCAGTTCACCTTTAATAAAAAAACTATTAAAAAGCATACAAAGGTGTGGGGTTGCTTCGTTGATCAAGATCTTATAGAATTCACTGGGAAGACCGTCTGGACCTGCTGCCTTATTTAAAGAAAGTTTAGATATCGTTTTCTCTATTTCTTCTATGGAGATAGGAGCGTTAAGACTGTTAGCCATTTCTGATGTGGCTATAGGATATGTAATATCCCTCCAGAAGTCAGCAGATTTCTGTATATCACTTGTTTTAAATGAATATATTTCCTGATAATATTCTTGGAATGCCTCCAGAATATCATCAGCTTTTGATAGCTGTAGTCCTTTATTGTACAATTTATCTATGATTGGTTGTTTTTTCTCATTTCTAATAAGTTTAGCCAACATCTTACCTGATTTATTACCATATCTGTATAACTTAGCCTGCATTTTTAATTCTTTTTGTGTCTCTTGAAATATTACAAAGGTATCCCTTTCATTTTTTGCTTTGACATATTTTGCCCAATTTAAAGGATTTTTATCCAGCAGATACTGATTGTAAGTATTAGTCAGATATCGGCAGGACTCTCTTTCTTTATTCCTGATTTTCTTATGTAAGGCAATGTTGTATGAAGTAATCTCCCCTCTCATTACTGCTTTCGCGGTATCCCAGAATAATCCAGGAGAGCTTAAATAGTCTTTATTGAAATGTACATATTCCTTGTATTTATTTATGAGCCAGTTCTTAAATTTTATCTCAGACATCAAGTAATAAGGGAAGAAAAAGCGTGGTGAAATAGGATGCAGATGTGAAGGTTGGAACTCAAAGACAATCGGCGCATGATCCGAGAGAAGAATTGGCATTATATCTGATTTTACCTCTTTTGTTAGCATACGCTCATCAATTAAAAACAGGTCAATTCTAGAAAGTGTCTTATGCGCCTTGGAAAGGCACGTAAAATTCTGTATGGAAGGATTCTGATGCCTCCAAATATCTCGCAATGCTAAATTCTGTGTAATCTTTTTGAGCATCTTACATTCTAAATTATCTTTTTTTTGTTTCATTTGTTTGACGCCGTGTCTTAACCTGTCAATTGGACACTGAGGTGCCATATTGTAATCCCCGCCCATAATTAAACAACCCTCTGTGTAAGATAGTAGTTTAGTCTGCAAAGTGTTCCAAAATTTTGGATCAAAAGCATTGGGGCCATATGTGTTGCACAACGTATACATCTCCCGAGCAATCTTTATTTTCAAAAGAACATATCTCCCCCCTGGATCAGCCTCAAAATGTACCACCTCCGTATTAATTTTTTTCCCTATTAGTATCGCTACTCCCTTCTTTCTCTTGACACTAGGTGCAAAATATACTTCCTTTACCCATGTTGATTTAAGTTTTAAAGATTCTTCTGTAGATAGGTGGGTTTCTTGGATAAAACCTATATCAGTCTTAATTTTCCGAAGCTGAGTGAGGATTGCCTTCCTCTTTATAGGGGTGGATATGCCACCTACATTCCATGATACTATTTTACATTCATCCTTCCGTAGCGCCATTTATGAGTTAGGGAGGTAGTGGAGGAAAAAGGGGCAAAGAAGGAAGAAGGGGCAGAGAGGAGAGAGAAAAAAAAAAAAAAAAAAAAAAAAAAAATTTTTCCTTTTCCCTTCCCTTCCCCTCCTAATAGATGCTTAATTCCACACTGGGGGGGGGGGGGGGAGTTAAAATCTTAAGACTCATATTAAAAAAAAAAAAAAAAAAAATCTTCCTCAAAAACATTTGTCTATATGTTATACCAGATTGAAATATTCAGCCATGTTATCCCTGAACCAAGGGGTCCAATGTATTATAAAAGTTCTCAGCCAGATGGGCTTCTTCAAAGAAATGAGTAACCTCTTTAACTTTAACCTTTAATTTATAGGGATATATTATGGTTGCCTGGTATCCTTTTTGTATTAGCTTAGAGCAAACAGGGGCAAGGTCCCTTCTCTTTGCTGCGGTTTCCGCAGAGAAATCCTGAAACAATAGAATTGTAGCATCTCCAACCTTAACCGGCTGCTGTTTTCGATAGTACTGAAATAAAGTAAGTTTATCTTGAAAATTTAATAGTCTGGCTATAACAGATCTGGGTCTAGTTCTACCTTTATCGCCTATACGAGGTGGGCCTAATCTATGCGCTCTCTCTACTGGGATGGGATAAAAGGTGGATGGCATTTTTAAAATTGCGGGCAAGATTTCTGATACAAAATTGACAAGGTTTTCATACTGTTGTTCTTCCGGTAGACCCACAATTCTTACATTATTTCTTCTGGAGCGGTTTTCTAAGTCCTCTAATCTATTTTGAATTTTTTGTAAATTAGTATTTACAACTTCAAGATTTGAACTATGTGTTATTGTTAAGTCTTCCAGATCCGACACTCTTTGTTCGGCTTCTTGGAGCCTGCTAGAGAATTGGCGAACCTCCTGTGTCAAGGAGAGTAAGTCTTGCTTAATTTCAGCTCTAAGAGCTTCAAATTTAGGGGAGAGCGCTTCAGATATACTAGCAACCAAGCTATGGGTATTAGTTATTTCTTGTACCGCTGATGTGTTTAACAGTAAAGGTTGTGCATCTGTTGCGGTCTCTTGGTTAGCCTTCAATTTCCTATCCCTCTGTCTTGCTGCCATGTTTGGAGAGGGATTCCTAGGTGAAGTGTGAAGGAATTTGTCCATGTGCCGAAAGAGGAAACAACCAAAAAGGGGAAGAGAAGAAGTGAATACCCCAAAATTGTGTTACGTGAGGTTGGTGCAAGGGTTTACAGTGGTTATAAGGTTAGATTTCGAGAGGGCAAAGCGAACTCGAATAGACAAGTGAGGGCAGATAAGTGCGCAGTGATGGTATCCAGTGAGGAATGAAGGGTAGAGAGAAAAGAAAAAAAAAAAAAAAAAGGGGGGAAAATTTAAAAAGGGGGGGGGGGGAGGAGGGAAGGGGTAAAGTGAGAATTAAACCAGTGCTAGTTTAGCGTGTGCATAAGTCCAAACATGGATGCAAGGGCCAGGGGATATTATAAATGAAAAAAAAAGGCACCACGTTAACTTTTACCAGCGGTATTAATAATGTGTCCCTTTAAGGATCACCCAATTTCCTGAGAAAGGATACAAGAAACATAGTCCGAACAAAAAAAAAGGAAAAAGGGGTGCCACCAAGGAGACTAGTATAGTTAGCCTACTTGAGTTGCATTCAGCAAGGATCTGGTGTTATTCCATCAGATGGAAACTATACCTCTTACAGACACATAAATAATATACACTGACCTATCTGTATCTCATTTCAGCAGGTCCTTTTTATGTCTTATATTGTAGGTACAAATATAGCTTTAG